>NW_023331184.1:0-44217 GCF_011100685.1 Canis lupus familiaris | reverse complement strand
CCACGCGGGGCTCCCTGCATGGAGCCTGCTTCTCCTCTGCCTGTGTCTCTGCTCTCTCCTCTCTCTCTCTCTCTGTCTCTTGTTCTCTCTGTGTCTGTCATGAATAAATAAATAAAATCTTTAAAAAAAACTCAGGAGACAATGATCTCCTATTAAATAGATTGTTTTCCCTTGTGACAATTGCAATGAAAGCATGTGTAACACAGTTAATATTTCCAGTGAATCCCACCCACTTCTACCATTCTGTAGTGTCTTAAAAAACAGGAACATATTGGCAATATAACTTTAATACCTATTCAGGGGCCATATTATATGTCACGAAACTCGTTGAGAATAACTCCTACACAGTATTGTCTTTCTGCCAGGTGTAAGTTCTGGGTGCGCTGATCATAAAAGCAGCCCAATATGTTTCACAGATAAGTCACAGAATATTGGTCAGTTTATAACAGTTAAACATCAAAACATCTGAAGCTTAAGTACAGAGAGCCTGGAGCAAAAAAGCTCAAGTTATAAATGGAATCGCTTCCATATATCAAACATAAGAAAAAAAAATAACTAGAGAAAAGAGCTTTTATGGAACAAAGAAAAGTGGAAAAGGTTTTATTATTTATTTTTAAATGGCCCTTTCCTTGTCCTTTTTCGATAATGTTCTCGTTAGCATTACCCTTGGATAGGCTTGGGAAAATGCAGTTGTTGTCATGGGGGGGAAAAAAAAATTGCCACCTGTAAGCCATTAGGCCTGGGATGAAAATCAAGCCTGAAAACTGCCAGTGGTTCTACGTTTAATTTTAAATGAGAGGGGAACAAGTCAGAGGCAGAAAGTGACTCAATGAATCCAGGACCGAAAAGAGAACATTTGGGACTCCATGCATTTAATCAGTATTGCCATGTTGCTTCAGCCTACACCTGCAGAACGTGTTGTCTTTGTCATTTGTTCTCTTGGAGAATAAATGGAACTTCTGGAAGTGAAGCTACAGGGATTGGAACTGGAAAACCATAGTAATATTAATATTTAATCTGCAAAAGTATAATTATATCATCTCTTCGCAGGATGAGAACTTTCCGTATTTAGAAAAACCCCCTAAGTTGCCATCTCCAATCATTCAAGTTAAACTTTCAATATCAAAAGTTTCCACAATTTTTTTCCAGCAGACTGGAGTGGTAGGGGGAGTTTGAATCTAATGGTGGGATTTTGATAGCTTTTGGAATGCTGAGTTTCTATGTGTGATAATTGCCCTTTCATCAAATATAATTGCTCATGACTCGAAAAACAGTAAAAAGACTATTGTATAAAACATTCATATAGAAATTAAAACAAGTCAGAGCAAAGAGCAATTTTATAGCTTCTCTCATGTCAAGCACTTCAAAAATTGCATTTGCACTTTAATTCTACCTCAGTTGCACTTAGAAATTATGAAATCAGCTTCCAGCCATCCTTATTATCTCGCATGGGGTCTCGGAGGTGTCCCAACAAAATGGATTTGAAAGTCTGCTAAGTGCATTGCAGGAAATTGATCCAAATTAAATGCCTCTCTTAAGCAATGACCAATATGTATCTCTCTTAAATTTGTCAATGAAGATTTTAGAAATACTTATAAATATTCTGGGTGGGTATTTTTTTTTTTTTTGCCTCATTTGTAGACAGATACTTCCAAGGTTCATTCCATGTTGGTAATACAAAACACATTTGGAAGAAATAATATCCTCATTTAAATTAAAAGATCTGACACACGCAGTAAAATATCATCATTCACTAAAATATCTGACATTCAGCAGTGTCTCAAGTAGAACCAAGTAGAACCGGTAGCTACAAACGATGTTTCTTCTATTTCTCACATTGCTTTCCAAGCAAACACTACAGTCTTCATCTTTATCTCTTCCCTTATCTCTAGAACTGCCCTCCATCAATTACCCACTTCTTTGTTGGTATTCTTCCTCTCCATGGGTTCATTCCCCACCAACCATAAATAAAAACCAGCTTCCCTCTTTAAAAGAAAATAATTAAAAACAGGTACTTGAACAAATATCTGTATACAAAAGTTTATAATGCTACTATTCACAATAGCCAAAAGGCAGAAACAACCCATGCGTCCACCAACTGATGGACAGATAAACAAAATATGAGACATCCATGTCATGAAATACCGCTCAGCCCTAAAAAAGAACTACTGATACATGCCACACATGGATGAACCTCAAAAACATGCTAACGGAAAGAAATTAGACACACTCTATGATTCCATTTATATTTATCATCCAGAATAGGTAAATCCATGGAGATAGAAGGATTAGTGGCACGAGGGCCTGAGAAAGTAGGGAGCAGGGGAAATGGGAGCAGTTACTGTTATTAATTATCAATTTGGTTCTACGCATCAAATCCCTAAGAACGACTTTTGTATCTTCAGTGCACTGGACCATGTAAGTCCCTTCAAAGTGGGAACTGTGTCTGCCTTGTTCACCATCTGTAACCCAGTGTACAGCATAGTGTTTAGAAAACAGGTACTTAATAATTATTGACTTGAAGTTTATTAGAAATTTATTTTCTCACTTTTTCTGCTATGCAGCATTTGACATTAATTGAGCCTCTCTCTTCTGGATTCATGGTATCACTAATCTCAGATCTACCTCACTTCCCTGCACCTCAAACCCTGATGTCCCCAGGATCCCCCTATGTACTTTTGTGTTCACCCTAAGCCATCTCTTCCATCTTTCCACTTTCATCTACTACTAATCAATCTTAATTTTTCTTTTCACTTCTCATCTTAGTAAATGTTACACTTATCTTTCAGGTGTCAGGTCAGTTGTAGCTTCCTCAGAAAAAAATCTACTCTGAGGGCCTCCCATCAGCCTTGAATGATAAGATTACATATCCTTTTTTGTTTTGTTTTTTCTTTATACCACTGTATACCAACCCTTTTGTGGATTTATCACGTTGAGTGGCATTTGATTATTGTCTTTTTCTCTAACAAAGTTTCATAAATGGGAATGAGGATTATATCGTGTGTGTTACTATACCTCTTGTGCCTCACACTTAATGACTGTGTCAACAAACAAATTTATCTGCAGATCCAAGCTCTCTTTTAAAAACTTATGTAATACTTATAACTGCTTATTGGAGCTCTTCTGGATAATGTGCAGACACTCCAAACTTGGAGATGAACTTATACCCACTCATACCTGCCAAACTTTCTAAATTCCTATCCCAGTAATGCTACCATCCACCATGTTACTTAACCTAGATGTTTGAGAGTTATCTTGAGAGATTCTTCTTCAGTCCCCATACTCCAGCCTTAGATCCTGTTGTCCTGGCTCCTTTTAAAATCTATTCTCTATTTCCAGTTGCTCTGCCACTGCATTAGTTATGATTCTCATCCACTGTATCTCCCCTGGATAATGACAAAAACTCTTGAAATTTGTTTTCCTTCACTCAGCTTTTACCACCTCAATCCAGCCTCCTCACTGCCCCTAAGGTTATCTTCCTAAACAGATCACATTATATCATGCTTTAAAAACCTCCAGTGCTTTCCCGTCACCTACCAGATGAACGAACACCTTCATATGACATAGAATGTATTCCAAGACCTGATTCCTATCTACCTCCCTAGCTGTATCTTCCATCCTTTCTAATTAAAATGCTTTACCCTCCGAACCATATTGAACTAGTCTTTGGTTACAAAACCTACAAAGTTCTTTCATGCCCAGGTATCTGTATGTGTTCTAGAAAATTTTACTCATCTTTCAAGACCCAACACAAAGATACTAATCTCTTTGAGGCATTTCCCAGCCTTTCCAGAAAGAGTTCCTCCCTCTTTGTTCACTCATAGAGTATATTCACAATGTATTCTAATTATCACTTTACACCGATCACATTATAATTATTTGTTTCTAAGGCTTTCTCCCCACCCTCTGAAAGCCAGCTCTTTTTTACAAGGCTCCTTGGCTTCTATTGCAGTGCTGGATATAGACTAGATGCTCAATGAATGTTTGATGAATGAATGAGTGTATGTGTGTATACATACATGTATTTATTTACATATATACATATATATAATACATTGAATATGAAAGTAAATTTGATTATATTTGATTTAAAGTATATTTGTAATTTAATACATCTGTGAATTTCCAAGTAAATGTTACACATTCTGAAATAGTTATTAAAGAATTCACACTATGGACAGATGGTAAAGAATAACTGAGAATCCTGAAGGATACATATGCGCTCACACATTCTCCTCATTCTCTCTGCCTCGCTTATGCCTTCCTGGCCCCACCAAGCCTGTCACTTTTCATCTTCCCACCCTGCCAATTCCCATGATCAGAGAAGGCAAGCTGAAAAGGGTGCCATTGGAGAGGGTAATGGGTACAGAAGGGCCATGTAGTCTTAGAGGTTTAGAAAGTATACTGTTCTAATTAATAACAAGCAAATGCTGGAAAAAGCAGACTATTAACAACCTGAAAGCTACTGAGTTTCCAGTGCCCATCCATCATGTCAGATCAAAGATTGGATGTGTAGCAAACTTCAGGGGGGAAAAAAAAAAGACTCCAGATTTCCCATCTTATCCTATGCCTTCCATGACCTACACGTACATGTTTGTTTTCCAATGTAGCACTATTAGAAAGAGTGGTATCTTTTGTTTGTTTTTATTGTTTGTTGGTTTCCACCTGTGACACTTTACTCACAAACAGTTGTTAATTGATTAAAATATAAATAAAGCCATATGCCTTGATAATCTTCAGTATCACTCCAAATAATCTGGATTTAAAAGAAGTCCTCTTTTTTAAATAAAGAATATTGTGGGTAGTTATTAAGATCCTAAAAACATCCAAGAAAAATACTAATGTTATGAGAGATTAAGATTAGGAACTACATAAAACACACCAGAAAAGGAAGGAAAAAACTTTACTAATTAAAGGATATTAATCAATGACTTTAAATCTGTAATTGAAATACCAAAATGTCTAAAATAATCTAGATTTGAAAACTCATGGGTTATTGTGGGAGACAAAAAACCAGGCAAATGTAATCAAATTATCAGATGCTTATGAGAACACCTCATCACCCATTCACTTGTTATTAATGCACTGTATCCATAGTGGAAAAGCCCATATATTTAAAAATTTGGATCAGAAAGAAACAGTAAGATTTATCATAAAAATATGAATACTCCAATTAATGTCTTGAGAAAGCAGTTGGAAAAGCAAGGTAATTGTTACTCTGTAGTAATTTGTATTGTTAACTTTTAAGTCATTCTTTATTACCATCCATAAAAATTAATGAATGCCTTCTCACTTTTTTTTTCATTTTTAAATAACAGCACCACCACCAGCAACAGAAACAAACACAAATAATCATGACATCCTGGTCTCCCAAATCTGATGTTGCCCCAGAGTGGCCAACTCATACCTGTAGACAGACCATAGATCAAGGTGGCACAACTACTAAATAAGTTCCACAAATGAGGCTATTGAAACAAATAATAAAAGCAATAAAACTAGATTTATTTCTGAGCAGAGAGAATTGAAAGAGAGAATGACAGGCAGGAAGGAGATGTTGTAAAACTGAATTTCAGATAAACCTATTACAGATGAGGGGGACTTGTTGGCATGTGATCTTTCCTCATACCCTATGTCCTTAACTTCTATTACTGTGAACACTCCAGTTCTTTAAAATACAGTCACACCGTTTTTTTTCCAGATTAATATATAAAGAGTAAAAGACTGCTCCTGGGCTAGGACCCTGTATGCTAAGTTTCAGCCTAGGGCACATTTTTTATAGCTGAGTTATAAACCTTTGAAAATAGGTGTTAAGAATGGAAATGTTAAGAGACCCCTTACCGTAGTGGGATAAATAGTACTGGCATCACTCATCTAGAAAAGTTATATGGGCAGCTATAGTATTAAAGTTTACACTTCAGATAAAGGAGGCTGAATGTGGTCAGCCTGGATTCCACCAGGAATTTAATCACCCTTTGGAAAAATTATTAGGGGGAGGAGAAGGCAACGGGTCAGAGAAAGGAAGGAAAGAAAGGTTGACATGTTTTTTGAATGTTATTCTTTTCTTGAGGTGTCATGGAAATTTCTCATGACAAACCAAGCTAACTAAAACTGCCAGCAACAAATAATGACTGGAATTACTACATTGTGATGAATTTTTATTGCTCTTAAATCATGCAATGCTACTTCATGTATTCCTCAAATAAAGTTATGTTGCCCTTACAAAAAAGCACTGCTTGATCCAGAACACATTAAGTTCTCATACCTATGGTAGAAAACAAATTTCACATTTGCAATAGTTGAAATAAAATAATGGAGCATTCAGAATCTCCTACATTGTCTACCTTTCTCTATTTTCCATTTGAAAGTAAATTTTCATATTCTTAAAAATATCAGTTCCATGGTAAGTCTTGCTTAGCTTACAATGTTCCTTTAACATTTGGGATACATTTACTCTGGCTTCCAAATGTAGTCTTTCTTCTGGTATAATTTATCTGCTCTCCCTCCCCCCCCACCAAAAATAATCATAATTTATCTCCTCCCTGAAGTTTCCATGGATTCTCAGAAGGCATAATTCTTTTTTGACATAATTTTTTTCTGGGCAGATAATGTAATAACGTGGTTCACAACAAGATAAGTCTATGCATAATATCTGAGGACATGATTACTCAGTAAAAGTAGTGTATGGTAGTAGAGCCAAAATTAGCAATTAGAATTCAAATACTCAACTGATTAAATCATTCACTTTTACAGCCATTACTCGCCCAGAGGAAGAAGAAACAGAGAAGGAGAGAGGAGAAATAATCTGTCTCTACAGACAGATTATTCAGATAAATTAAATAAATAACAGAGAATGCTATCAAGTTATTGCTCAAGGAGCTGGGGATTCAATCCCAAAGAGAGATTCTCAGCTTCTAGTAGTTGTTACTGACAGAGTGACAACTAACAAGTTAATGCAACTGGTAGGTCCACTGAACACAGTCAGGTATATCAATCCTCTGGCTCAATTCAGAAAAGTTAAGTTTGTGAATTCTTGTTTCAAAAATATATAAATGCCAAATTATGTAATTATTGGTAACTATTCAGATTGAGATTTTACAGTATGCCTTCAAAACAGAGGGGAAAAGGGCAGCCCCGGTGGTGCAGCGGTTTAGCGCTGCCTGCAGCCCAGGGCATGATCCTGGAGTCCTGGGATCAAGTCCCACGTCAGGCTCTCTGCATGGAGTCTGCTTCTCCCTCTGCCTGTGTCTCTGTCTCTCTCTCTCTGCATCTCTATGAATAAATAAATAAATAAAATCTTAAAAAAAATTAAAAAAAAACAGAGGGGAAAATATTTATCAAATTCTTCAGATATTGAACATTAATCTTTCAAGTGCATTTTCACTAATTGCTAAAATCCACAAGTCTTGTTTGACAGTACATTAAATTCTTATGTAAATATCACACACAATACACCAATAATTCCAAAACTAACTTTTCAAAGTACTTGAAAAATGTATTTTAAGACTATTGTCTGACACTATATAATACGGAAGGAAACAGATGGCATTTTTTTAAAACTTCTCTACCCTTTGTTGTTATACTACAAAGCTGTGAAAATTAAAAATAATAGGGATCCCTGGGTGGCGCAGTGGTTTAGTGCCTGCCTTTGGCCCAGGGCGCGATCCTGGAGACCCGGGATCGAATCCCACGTCAGGCTCCCGGTGCATGGAGCCTGCTTCTCCCTCTGCCTGTGTCTCTGCCTCTCTCTCTCTCTCTCTGTGACTATCATAAATAAATAAAAATTTAAAAAAAAAATTAAAAATAATAAAATTAATAAGCTTTAAATTCTTATGCTGTTAAGTTAATATGAATTGAAAATAAGGACCTAACTATGATTCAGACATCTAAACTTCCTGAAAAGAAGACATAGCATTTGTGATCATTTTTCTGTTCCTAGTGTTACTACACGATTCAATACTGTCGTCATTAACACATATAGACACCAAACTGAGACTTGGAAGGTTAAAAACAATCTCCCAACTGCGAACCACTAAAATACACTTATTTGTTATTAGGGTTCCATATTTATCCTTTCCAGGTGTCTCAAATAGTTAAAAACAAACAAAATCAACATCTTAAAGAAACATGTCAATTCCTCAGTAATTTAAACTGCTGTGGACTTCAAGAATGGGAAGGTACTGCTAAAAGATTCTTTTTGGGTCACATAACCATTCTATGGATCTATTTGTGGTTCTTAATATTTAATAATGTTGCTGCAGGAATTCATTCCTAATCAGGAAATGTGTCATTTGCCCTTGAGCATGGTCTATGGAGTCTGAGAATAGTGCCAGGCACATGCCATAGGTCATGTAAGACGGCCACCTTGTGACTAGCTATTATAAATAAGGGCTCTGGGGTCAAACCTGTCTGTTCTTTGAAGAGGTTGGGAGGTTTCACCCTGAAAGCAACACCAGCCCTCAGTCTGGAAACCAGGTCCCCAAGGAGACCCTGGGCAAGCACTTTCAAATAGCTCAGAGTGAAAGAAGAGGCACAGCAAATGTCAACTTACATAAACCTATAAGAGAAGAGATGAGAAAAAAGTGTCCTTTTTTGCGAGGGCAGAAATCTAACTTTCTTAGAATGAAAATGTGCAAAAATAAGGGCACACTCGAAAACGTAAAGAAGTGGACATGACTAGTAAATAAATCCGGGGGTTGGTCTGAATTATAGGTAGACAAAGAATTTAGAATAAATAACCTGCCAATAGGAGAAAGGACATGTGGTTGGCTTTTCCTATTACTGCAGGGGTTGCCTGGGGAGGCTTTGGGCTCTTTATACAGTAGGATCAGTAGGAATAATCAGTCCTATTAAAGAAGGTACAATGAATAAATAGATTCATTATAAAGACTTACTACAATGTCATTGATATTTATAGGAAAATACACACCAAGGAAAATGTATAATTCTATACCCCAAAGGATTATGAAATGTAAATTGTCCCCAAAGGTTAATCTTTTGATGTCTGCCCCTGACCAATTCTCTCTTCAATTCCTAAGGTTCAGGACATTATCTCCAGGGCCCTCCTTCTGGACCAGTCTATCATTTCCATTTCATTGAGCTAATAAAATTATTGTCTCTATTACCTCTTCCATTATCTGTCATTCTCATGTCTTATTCATGTTTCACACTTAAGCTTTTATTTCCCTTTCCAAGAATCCTGAAACCAAAGTTTGCTAGATCAAGAGTTTAGACAGAGGCTGGACAAGATCATTTAAATTGTCCCCATATTCTTTATCATGACCCCCAAATATCTTTCATTTGAAGATACATATTTTAACCTACAAAAGTTTCGTGTGCCCCTGAATGGTTGACTTTACATTAGTATCCTGAGAAAGGTATAAAATATTATATGTGTGTGAAAATAAATGTATATACACATACTTATGCATGTATGTAAATTCAGTACAACTTTTGTTTGCTATTTTTAACTGTATCATAATAATCACAGTAGGATCTGCACATAGCTTAAAGACAGTGTATGATTGATTATTTTTATATATAAATAAGACTTTGGGATATTTGTATTTGAGCCATTGGTACTAACTCTGGCCAACATCACTACTTAAAAACACATAAACCAAAGTAGCAGAGAGCTACTGCACGGAGTGTTTGGGACCCCCTGCATCTGGTCATTTTAGGCCAACAAATCTGATAGAAATCAGAAACTTCATCCAAAAGATGTACTATTACAAAATATGGATATTGGCCCTCGGTGAATCTGCGTTTCACCTTTCCCAAGGGTAATCTTCCATGCCACCTTTCAATTGCAGCATTCACTCACAATTGCACTATTATACTGACCTTTCTTTGTGAACACCAAAATTACTTGATATGGGTCCCAATTCTTCCTAGTTCTATAATGGGGGAGAATTAAAAGGTCATTATAGGATACATAGAAAATATATGGAGAAAATATATAGAATACTGAGATGAGGCATCATATCAGATGGGGAGGGAAAAAAATATTATTTCCATGGCTCTCAGAATGTACCATATGAGCAGTTCTCCATATAAGCAAGTTTGGCCAAAACACTTTTGTTAGGAGATTCTCCTCAATATCAGGCAAACTTGAACACAAAGAGAAGTATATGAAGATCTTAATTCTTGTCCAGGAGTCCACTAACTTAACTAAGCACCATTGTAGGAAAAGTCCCTTCAACTGAACGGGCTGGTGCTAAAGTAGAGTACCCACGTTCCAGGAAAAGCAATGATGCCCACCACATTTAAGGCAAGAGCCAGAGGTTTTTAGTTCCTTTTTACAGTACTCCAAAGAAGACCTTAGGTGTCTATGTATTCATCCATCCTATGGTATTGCAGTTAGCATTCCAACATAACTGCAAAGACTTCTCCTGGGAGTGCTTTATGAGTGGGCTCAGCTTGCACTTTGATAGCACATGAGCATAGTCCTGGGTTATACCTGTTAACTTGAAGTCATAATTAATATTCCCTTTTATGCTCTAAAGTATCCTAGTTCAGAAGACAAATTACATACTCTAATGATAAGATATCCTCAAGTGTTAAGCACTCCAAAACATCATATGGGATCACAATGAGCACCCTAATTCAGATTTTCTGGACTGAGTTCCCTGAAGGTATCTCTAAAATGCAAATTCCTGGGCCTCAATCCCCAATCTCCTGGGGAGAGACTTGGGAATGCCAATTTAATAGGTGCTGCCGTTAACTCTTCTGAACAATAAAGTCCAACCACTGCCACTCTCAAGAATTCTGAAGTCTTGTCCCATGTGCTATATTTCTACATATCACTGTTGTGTATACTTCGTCTTTCCCCTTTGCATTAGGGAGATTTCCACTTCCTAAACTTTTCAAGCTTCATCGTAAATCTGAAGTGCTTTTACACCTAATTTGTCTCCTTCCACCCTCACCCAGACCCTCCCATGTACGATCTGGCTGCCCGGTGGTATGCTGGAGCTGGCTCATACCAGTGCTTGAGAGCTAGGTGTGTACCCCTCTCCTCATTCAGTGAGGTCACATTGGGAGCTTGAAATCAGCCTCGGTGAGAATTTTTACACCATTTGCAAATGCTACAAATAAAGCCTTTCCCCCACCGCTGCCTCATCCCCAGAGCTGCTTGTTAAACATTAACCAGTACAGCACCAGCTAAACATTATTGCTAATTATTCTACTACACCTTAGAAAAACAAAACAAACAAGCAAACAAAACATCAAATATTCCCCATTCAGAACCAGCCTTTGTTTTAGGTTTGTAGGACAAAGCCAAAGAAAAGATTTCACATCAGAAGAATACCACAATTGTGCTTTATCTCCTATGATATTGTACCAGAAATTTTACTTTTTCTAAATATCAAAAACAATTATTTAAGTGTAGAAGTCTGACTTCAACTTCAGATTGTTCTTCTCTGAATTTCAGGCTTATGTTCAAATTTAGAAATTGAAAGATATTTTTATTACAAACAAGTTCACTCGTTTCAGTGTAAAATGGATGCATGCTCATTACAGACACAACACATTTTTAAAAAGTCCTCCTAGTCCCATGTACCTAGAGCTATCTGTTATGAACCCTTTGTTTTATTAGCTACATTTTCCACTTTATTATAAATATCTTTCTACATTAGTAAGTATACTTTTACACATAAATATGATAGTCTGTTGTATGGATAAAATGGAAATTATTTGATAATCTGATTTATCACTTTTTTTTAAAGTGTAGGTAGTTTCCAAATTTCTATTATTAAAAATAGCAGTAACATGAACATTATTAAAGATATTTTTGTATATATCTTTAATTGTATTTAAAATAAATTTATTAAAGAATTTTTCTGTTAAATTATATTTATTGTAACAGTTTGAATAGGCACATTAAATTACTCTTCCAAAAAGACTGCGCCAATCTGGTGACCTAAGTCTCCAGTGATATATTGGAGAAGTCGTCTTTTAACACTGTAAAGAATATATTATTAAAAAGATATGAATATTAAAATATTATATATATTATATAATTGTCTTTACATCCTCCTACTTTTTGGTTCTTTTCTGTAATTCTGCAGTTTGGATTTCTTCAATGAAATGACCAAGTCTTTAAGAAAATAAAGATGCTGAACTTGCATGAGAGGTTCATTAGAGTGGTTCTGGATTAAATTTGACCTTTTAATTCTAAGCTTGAACCCTGAACCAAAGCAAATACAGAATTTTTCTCCCTTATGGTCAGAAGTCTCACACTATTTTTTTTAAGAACATATCCCAAGTCTTTAGCAATAATGTCATTTGCTATTATTAATATTGGAAGAGGGAGAAAGCAGGGAGGGAGAGAGGAAAAAATTCTATTTATTCCCTAAGACCCCAAGATAGAAAACTAGACCAGTTGCAATTTTATAGAGTCTACAGTAATGAACGTGTTCAGCCAGTAATCAATGCCTAGTAAAAAGGGCAGGGTATTTTTTTCCAACCACACAAAACAACAGTGACCCATAAATTCTATAAAGGCAGTTTAAAAGGTACTTAAGCATAGTTAAGTTAATATAAATATTTTAATCTGTATGCATAGTAAGGTCCCCTTGAAATTGAGCCCCCTTCATTTCTTAAATAGCACATCATTATTTTACCTAGCTGAAGAATTGTTGTATAAATATTTGTATTGTACTCTGAAGGAAGAAAAGGTGGTTGATTTTCAAGATGAATATTCAAATATACTGATATCTTTGATAACTGTTTAGGTAGGTAAGCTCTGTGTATAAGAACATTTCACTAGAATATTATATTCTATTAAAAAGCTATCACATGTACTTACTGCATGTTGTTCATTTAGACACAGAAGAATTAACACACTTCTTATGTCTAATAATTCTTAAGATGTAAGAGATAGTATAATCTTGCCTCTTAGGGACCATACATTCTGTGGAGAAAAAAAAATATCTAAAACATAAAGGAGCACTTTGCAAAATTTTATCCACTTTTTAGATGCACGTGTCAACTGTTTTCTTTTCCTTCTTGTTTGATCATGACATTTCTGGACCTTTCATGTGGATTATGATGTTACGATTCTTAAAATAAAAATGTGTTAGGTTCATTGAATTTAAGAATGTTAAAAAGTGAACTTCAGTTTATGAAATTATTCATGCTAGAGGTAAACCCCTTTGTATTTCATGTCAGAGACCTGGTGGGAATCTTCAAATAGAAATAGTAAGAAGATATGTACTGATTATAACATACTTTCCTTTGAATGAAAATCCAATGTTTTGTTTACAAAAAGGAACATCCTACATATCAAGAAGAAAGCCTGATCTTAAACAGAACTCAGTAATAGTTATAGCAGACCCAATTAGCAAACCTCTGAAAAGAACCAGAAGAAAACATTTCTTCTCTCTGTTTATGTCACATTCCTGACTATATCTAAATCCAAACAGACATATTTTTCCATCAGTATTAGTCTACGGCAAAGCTAGTGGATAAAACAGAAGCTGTAGCCTCCAAGACAATGAATTTTGACCTCCTGGCACATCCATTACATGGAAAACTGTAACAGTGAATGTTAAACTGAATAAGCAGTCTTGGGGTTTAACTTCTGGTTCTTTTTTTAGGTTTATGTAAAACAAATTACTTCTTCCTTTTTCTCATTTTCATGGGAACTTTTCAACCACTAAATTTTTATTTATGATTATATGAAAAGGAGGTTAGCCAGACGTTTACAAAAATTTGAGGTGGTGTGTTAACTCAGAAACACAAAAGTAAAACAGTTAATACCGGATGACTAAATTCATGAAACACTTAGGCAAAATATCTCTGAATGCCCCCAAATTCCTTAGCATGTCACTAATTACAGGCACCAATTAAATGTGAGTTTCCATTTGTCTAGGCTCTCAAAAACTGGGGATGACACAGAAGAAACCAGCTTTAGGCATGTAGGTTGCATGGACACAAGAGTAGAAAAACTCACTGAAAACCTTCCATTCTAATTCTTTATAGAACGGGGAACCATGGAATATTTCTTTCCATCCTTGGTTTTTATCTGCAAAATATGATAAAATAATCTAATCAACCAGAAGAGATGGCTGATACCCTAATGTCCTAAAGAGGGATTGTTTCATCCATAAGGAGAGCAACTGGAGGAAGTCAGGGCCTAGCCAAGGTTTCACCTTATATGAAAACCTGCCCCAGTCACTGAACAAGGGTGATGATGCCAGAACAGAACCCAAAGGCGTGTCCTAAAATGAAGGAAGCACAGCTATGGTCTAGTGAAAAGACCACAGATACTACCCTTAGAGCAATGCAGATGCAGTCTGGTTCTATTTCTGTTACTGTGCGAATTTGAGCAGGTTATATAACATCACCGAGACTCCATTTCACATCTGTAGACATGAATAATAATTGTACTACTTCTTAGAGCTGTTTCAAGAATTAAATGAGATGATGATGAAAAAAAAAAAAAGAAAAAATATAAATAAATAAATAAAATTAAAAAAAATAAAAAATAAATGAGATGATGTCTGTAATGGAGTTGGCACAATGGTAGAAATAATAAATTTGAAAATTTATCTGTACCACTAAACAGTAGTACATATATTTAGAAAATCAGCCCCAAATCTTATGCCTTCTTTTTAAGCAGAAATGGCCAAAAATGTTTTTCTTAGTATTTTAATGATTACTTAAGACTTGTCTCTATACTTTTAGCTTCACCAGGTCTGGATATTATTTTTAAAAATGGTGCTTTCTGGCAAACAAAAAGGGAGACAAACAAAAGAGTCATCCACCCTCTACCAATTTGGAGATAGTTAATTCTACAGACCTCAGATATCCACGGAGTCCTAAAGGCTGGGAATCTGTAGAGTGTCTGCCCCGAAATGTTTGTCTAAGAGTCTCTGAAGCGAATGGTCTTGTTGAAAGCTGATAGGGCATGAGGTAGTGTCATGGTAAGGTCTCAAAAGGCCTACTGTCCAAGCATGGGTCCCCTATCACTGTCTTTGAATATCACCAACTGCTTATACAACAAAAGGTGGTTTGGATGCTCAGAACAGGTAACAATTCAGTTATTTAAAATGCATGCCTATGTTACCTGGAAGGGGCTCCCCAAGAGCAGGTTAGTATAGATTAACTTGTCAGATTAGTTAGATGACATCTGAGACCCTGAGGGGAAGAGCCAGAAACTTTCTGTGAGGGAGTAGAATGGCAGGAAGAAAGGTGGGTACAGGCACCAGAGAAGTGTAAGTAGAAGAGTCTGAAAAAAGAGTCGAGGAACAACAATATCGAATTTCACAGGACCACACTTGACCCTGGAAGGATAGGATCTCTCTACAGAGTGCTAGAGAATTAAAATACATCCTTGACAAAGTCCCAACAACTCAGTAAAAAAAAATCATTAATTGATGGTAAAGATTATCTCCTCCTTACAAACCAGCCTAAGGACATTCAAGAGAAAGTATCTTACCTATATTATTATATTATTTCCAATAATTTTTAGTAATATGAATATTCTACAGGAAAATGAGATCTGTAAGTAAAAGTTAATATTGTTCTGGGGAAACAAAAGAGAAAGAAATGTATACAGAAAAATGCCTCAGAGGCACTGTTACACATCAAATACCACAGTCCCTTTTTTGCCTTCTCTGGTGTGGTTTTGGCCACCAATAATCAGCAAAATTCCAGGTATAAAGCAAGATGGTATGCAGGTCATGGTAGTCCAGAACATATTCAATAGAGCTAACAAAATCTCAAGCAATATCAAAAGGGCTGCTTTAAAATGTGTAAATAACTTACTCATCTGAAATTTTGTTCATTTATCAAAATGCTAATGGAAATTGTTGTAGCTATTTTGCATCATCGAATTTCCCAGAGGAAACAAAGCACTTGAAAGGTCATTACAGGCCCACTTGCTATGATGTAAACATAAAAATAACGAAAACATACCCTCCTTACTCTTAGTGAATTTACCACCCATGTCAAAAGCTAACAGAAACAATATTTTGGATCCCAATAACTAGAACTTGGGAGAAGGACTGTGTTCCATAAGATAGAATATATTTATTTTTTATGCAAGTATTTTTCTTTTTCATTTTTGTAAAATTATCTTAAGGATGCAGAACTATCATCTCAGTAGGAAAAAAGTCTGATATTGATATGAACCAGCTGATTAGTTATGAAGTAAGTCAAAAGTAATTATTTGAATCTCTTTAAATACTTATGTATATATTTGTCATCACTAAGTGAGGCTTAGTCCATTTATCCAAAGCAAACTTCAGCAGAATTTAAGGAGTGAGTCAGAACATCCCTAGGAGCCAAAAAGGCCATTTGCTCTCTCAATCTTTTACACAGTGGAATCCAAGCATAATCAAAGGACAGCAGTATCCTTCACTATTTCAATAAATAAACATGAGTGAAAGAAAAACACATGCAAAAGAATCTAATCACAAAAATCCTTTGCTATATTACACATTCAGCTTTGAGCACTAGTTTTAAAAATATGATTTAGGCTTGGGAAACATTAGTTTGCAGGCCATCTAATCAATTTCCTACAAATGTTGAATGGCTAATCATTAGAATAATTTTATAGGGCTTTTTGTTGAGTTATTGTTGTTTTCAATCTTCAGTTAAATGATTCACCAATGGAGATAGCAGTGAACATTGTTATCATTGGTATAAAATCTCTGTTTTTCATTTGGGAGCATAAGTCTGCTATTCTCTCAGTTGTGTTGTTAATGGGTACTAAAAATAATTGTTGTATAACCACTGTTATTCATCACTAAGCTCAGAATTTAGAAACTTAAACATGTGCAAGCGCACACACACATTGACTAAAGAGTCAAGCCGTGAGAAACAGACAAGAGACATGGTTTTGTGGGTGAGCTGCCCTGTTGTAGCATGTTCACCTTCTGTCATTAGGACATGAAGTCCATGCCCAGATTATACAGGAGATGTGAAAGAGTTAATGAACTTCCGCCAAAGTGAGCAATGTGGTCCTTTCTCACCGATAAGATCAAGACCAATATCTTTCCCAAGGAGTGTTGAGTAGCAATGAACTTCGTCATCCTTGTGAACAGAGCTTGACAGACATTGTCAGATTCTCACTCCTGAGGTATCATTGTCATTCACTCTGCATTAACCCCGCTAGGAGCTACTGCTGGATTTAGCCTTCAAAGTCTCCTCATTATTTGACAAGTTAGAAGAGGTAGTGGAACTACTAGTAATTGGGGAACTACAACTCCATCCCAGCAAGTGACCTTGTCCCCAAACTAAGCTCTGGCTGGCCCCAGGTAGAACACCTTAATTGGCAGAGTAGTTATTATTGCGGCTCTTCAACAGGAGTATCCCAGGGAAGGAATGGGTGAGAAGAATTTCAGCACAATGCAGTGTGGTTGAAATGCTGATAACTCCATCTGAGGCTGGCATATTGTGAGCAAGTGTCACTGGCTTTGGATTTATCTCTGTCACTTATTTTCGTTCTCAAAAAAGAACTTGATTTAGAGCTTCAAAAAATCAAGTCCAAATGAATGAGAGGTGAACATACTCAAAAATTTTTTAAGTAGGAGGTCAAGTTCCCTTCTGCCCTCCGATTTTAAAAATCTGACCCCTCAGCATAGACTCAGATTGATGTTAAGTTGATATTCAAATAACTTTGGTAAAAACTTTTAATTAGTTTTTATACTTTTCAGACCTCTGTGCTCCTAAGTATCATCTGAAGCTGGAAACTACAAATAATACAGAGGCTATTTCTTGATTCCTAATAGTCTGTTTTCATGATCAAGTGGATTAAACATTTTAGATCTCACTAGAAAGCTCTGAGAACTAAAAAGTTTGAATACTAATGAGAAGATTTTCATAAATACCTTAACCTTGAAATGCCTTGTCATAATTAAAAATAAATAAACATGCAGAAGTTTGTTCAGCACTTTAATTAATAGAACTTATCTTTGCTTACAAATGTACGAAATATTCAAGTGCTATAGAGTATTTTGAACTACTGCTCCAAGTCTGTTGGTTTCCTAAAAGCCATGCCATAGTTATATTAGTCTTTTGACATGCAAAAAAAAAAAAGTGTCTTAATCCCATTCTAAACGTTTGAAATATTTCTTTGTAACTCAGCTACCAATGGCAAATGGCTAATGCTCCTCCAGCTACTGCTAAAGACAGAAAGTTCAGCCATTCACATACTTTCTCACCATGCACAACTTGCAGAAGTGTGGAATAGGAACATCAACAAAACGGACACACCTTTGCTATTCCCCCCAGAAAACTCAACATAAGGCAAAGGTGCTAGTATTTGGAAGCATTTCCATATACTTTCAAAGGGAAATATGATTTATATTATACTTCATTATACGTAATTGTACATAATTTACTGATCTAAGTAGGATTTTAAATACCTACTAAAACTTTATAGTGTTTACAGAAACTATCTACATTCTATATGCAAAAGGAGGGAAAAAACAGTAATGGGGCCAGACTCTTAACTTCTGATGGCGTGTAGGGCAGTGGAAGGAGGAAAAGGGATCCATTCAGGCAGGCAGTCAAAATAATTGAGGCAAAGAATAAGAGACTAAAGATAAACATCTTCAAATTTAAAGTATAAGATTATTCAGATAAAAGTAGATATATAAGTCTAAGTTACCCAAATTCACTAGATCATTTTATATCCTTTGTTTTGCCGCTATCAAATAAATGTGACCTGGATTAAGTTAGTTATAGCAAATGTATATAAAAAGCAAAACTTTTTGGCCTTGCCTTAAAAGTTTAGATGTTATATATTTGAGATCTAATTCCAATTTAACAGGACACATTCTTTAGTCCCTAATAGCTTCTTTGGTGGGCTCTCAGGAGTGAAAATGGCAACTGAATTCATATTTATATTTTTATTTATTCTAAATTAATTGTGTGAATCCTGAGCTCTTCCAGGTGCAAAGAAAAAATCATCAGTCTTTGACATGCCCAGGAAATCTTCCACCACCCCCCCCCCCCAGGACAGTAGCTCCAACCTTAGCAGACCATAGGAACCCTAAATAGTCAAGGATATAGAGTGACCAACAGTCTCAATTTGCCCAAAGCTAACACAGATCCCTGGGACATAGGACTTTGAGTGCTTAGCACTAAAACTGGAAAAGTCCCCAGTAAACCATGATGAGTTGGTCTCCCAAAGAGAGAGCACAGCTCAACTCCCATAGGCGTGCTTATCAAACTTTCCCCCAGCAGACTTGTAGCCAAGCCAAAAGAGCTTCTCTTCACCTTAGGGAAATAAAGGATGCGACAGGGAATTTCTTAGAGATTGGTCTTGAGAATATGGAGAATGAGGGAATAGGAGATTTTGTATTCTCCTGAGCTCCTTTTGTGAGTGTTGTCCTTGCAACCTCTGAACTCTTGTTCTTCAACATTGCCAAGCTTTCATTACAAAGACAAGCAAGACTGCTGAAAGGAGAGATTGTGCTTTATAAAGTGGTAGAAAGCCCAAAACAGTTGTGCACATTCCATGTTTTTTTATCCCAGTAAAACACAATGGTTAGCTACATTGTTTGTTCTAAAAGTCTTTTAATATTCCATTTTTTTCCTCATGGCCATAAGCTAGAGAATGGCCGGAAAGAATCTTAACAGTGATGGGGCCTAAACCCATAATAAAGTACATACCGCAGTACCAGGTAACGGTTCAAAGATTAATAAGTAGTAAGGGTTTGGGCAGAACATCCTATAATTTCTTCTTAGTAGTCTTTCTAAAACAGCTGAGATACACAGCTATAGCCCCTGCTAAATTAAACATTTCAGCCCAGCTTACTGAGCACCACAATACACAGGTAGAAGTAATAAGTAATAATGAGTTTTGGGCCATTGAACACTGTGAATTTTCCCAGTGTACTGCAATTATAGAAACATCTGTGCTAAATAAGTTCCTACTGAAAGCTAGAAGTGTTTAATAATCCTCACAATTTCTCATTATCAACCCTAATAGAAGAGAAAGTAAACTCTGCAAAAGTTTACCATTTTCAAAGAAAATTGCCAGGAACATGATCATTTCTGGTACCACATTTCCCCGGACGATAAAAATACCAGAGACAATATCCTTGGAAAAGAAGACGAAATGGCAGCGTTAATAGCATGTACCATAGCACAAGGCAAATAGTGCCACTTGCAACAGCCAGGCCATTCTGGCTAGAGTACCCCCTGTGCTACAGCCTGACAAACAAGAGATTGATGATGCTCCTCAGCCTTCTCTACTGCTTCTGACAGAAAAGGGCTGGCCTAAAAATATGCACAGCGTTTCTCATACCTGTCCTAACCACCAAAGCCCCAACTGAAATAGCTCCACACCAGCTGATTGCTTCCCGGAGGACTCATTCCAAAACAAGTGTAGGTTTCCGGGCCAGGATCTGAATACCATTAACAACCACTAATGGCCAGCTATTGCTACTGACAGGAATGTCATTCCTCTGGAGAAATGCGAGTGACTTGGCTGTGACTACCAATGGTTGAATAGGTGCCTCTATAATTAGTTTGGGAACAATGCAAGCAGACATTACTTTGGAAGAAGGTAGCATGTGATAGCCAGCGAATGTCTGGAGCTGAACCAGTCTGTGAAGAAAAACTGACAAACAGAGCCCATCATAAATTACGACTGCTTCATTATTATCAGGGAGAAATGGTGATTTGCATCCAACCCTGTCAAGATTATAGCTGGCTTGAGTTCTGTGATGGAAATGGTAGGTAGCTTCACTAATGCCAGACCAGACAACAAAAATTTTAAAACATGGTTAAGGTGCTTTGGAACTGTGATGGTTAATTTTATATGTCTACTTGGCTGGGCCACGGTGCTCAGATATGCAGTCAAACATTATTCTGGATGTTTCCGTGAGGGTGTTTTTGGATGGGACTACTATTGAAATTGGTGGACTTTGGGCAAACCAGATTACACTCTGTAATGTGCGTGAGCCTCTTCTAGTCAACTTAAGGCCTTAAGAGAACAAAAGACTAATTTTCCCTGAACAAAGGGGAATTTTGCCAGTCAATGACCTTTGGGCTTGATATGAAACATGGACTCTTCCCTAAATCTCCAGCCTGATGCCCAAACTTCAGATACGGACTTCCCATCCTTCATTATTGTACAAACCAATTCTTTAAAACCAATCGGTTAGTCAGCCAGTCAAACCTATTTGTTCTGTTTCTCTGGAGAAACCTAATACTGGAACAAAACCAACATTTTGGTTCTACTCAGTTCCATTTTTTCTGCTAATTAACATTAGCAACATCTAATATTTACTACGTACCAAGCACTATGCTACATGCATTACATGTGCACACAGAATGCTACTACTGTCTTCATTTGACATAGAGAGACTGAGGCTTACTGAGGTTTGTCAAACGGTCCCAGACCAAATAGCTAATAAGTCATAAAAACAGGATGTAGGCCCAGGTCTGGCCTTTTCAGAGTATGAGCTCTCCACTACTATGATAGATTGTTTCTCCAATACAATAACAGGAAAAAAAGAGAAATGACTGCCATTCAAAACATACACATTTTGTTGAGGGAAAGATTTTTATCCCTAACCACTTTTGACACTTGCTTCGCAAAAAACGAACCTGAGTCTGGGCTTCAGCTATGCAATGCTCAGTTCAGCCTGCTCAACAACTGGATGCATTACCTGCCTTAAATTATTTACACTCCTAGGCCTTTGCCTTACTCATATGTCAAATGTACATGACACAGGAAAAGTCCCTTACCCTAACTGGGGCTCAATTTATTTTTACCTATGAAAAGTAGGAAGAGAAAGAAAAGAAAAAAGAAAAGAAAAAAGAAAAGAAAAGAAAAGATAGAAAAAGAAAGAAAGAAAAGAAAAGAAAAGAAAAGAAAAGAAAAGAAAAGAAAAGAAAAGAAAAGAAAAGAAAAGAAAAGAAAGGGAAATTCAGCCTAAGTGATCAGTAGGCTTCCTTACAGCATGGATTAGGTAAAGGAGCCTCAGTTTGAATAGAAAAATATTACTCGTTTTAAAAATTCTCTTGAGAACTAAATAAGAATAAATTTGAAAGTGTGGGAAAAAATGAAGCATTAGGCACATATTTGATCTTCTAAAAATCGCTTAAAAGAAAATACTGCCTTGCTCAATGTGGGAACGAAAGTAATAATTTGAATAAAGTTTTGATTCCTGTGATTGTGATTCATGAAGCATTTTCACATGGAGGATTGATAAGCTTGGTTCAAAGAGATTTCTACTGCTTTGTGGAGGTGCTGCATTCATGAACTCTTATTATTATAATAATACATTTCCATGAAGTCCTAGACCGAGAATCAACCCAGAATGACCTACCCTTCTGCTGCCCTCTCCACCTTCTTCTCCCCCAAATCTCCTTATTAGCCCCAGCCACCCTGAGAATATCTGTAATACCACATTGGCTATGTCATTATTTATGTGCTTGCCCCCCAAATTCCACTCCCATTTGACAGTAAGTACCATGAAGGCAGAAACAATATATTTAATTCTTAAACACCCACTGCCTAACACAAGCAATTAATTAATTGCCTACCTAGCAATTAATTATATAGTAAGTCCTCATATTTGTGAAATGAGTAAAAAAAAAGATTGAGAGGCTTAGCTCAAACTACTTTCCAAAATGATTCGAGTCGGTATTTAAACATAATCATGATAGCTAACAATTTGCTTTTCTTTGTGTTGGCATGGTCCTCAATTATTTATATATGTGTTATTTATCCACACCCTATGAGGTGGTGAAACGGGGAACATTCTAATTACAAATCCATTTTCTTTTGTTTTTAATTTAAAGAAGACGATTTTTTTTTTTGAGAGAAAAAGGGGAGGGGCAAAATGAGATGAAAAGAGAAACTCTTAAGCAGGCTCCATGCCATGCATTGAGCTTGATCTCACAACCCTGAGATCATGACCGGAGCCAAAATTAAGAGTCAGATGCTTAACTGACTGAGCCACCCAGGAGCCCCATGAATTTCTTTTTTGTATCATGTAATTGTGATAAGGACACTTAGCATAAGATCTACCCTCCTAACACTTTTTTTAAGTGTTAATACAGTATTGTTGACTCTAGGTTCAATGCTGTACAGAAGATCCCTAGCACTTATTCCCTTTGCTTAACTGAAATTTTATGCCTATTAAATAGTAATTCCTCATTTTTCCCTCCCTTCAGCCTCTGGCAATATCATTCCACTCTTTGATTTTATGAATTTGACTATTTTAGACACTTCATAAAAGTAGAATCATGCAGTATTTGTCTTTCTGTACCAGCTTATTTCACTTAGCATAGTGTCCTCAAGGTTCATCCACGTTGTGATATATTGCAGAATCTTCTTATTTTTTAAAGCTAATATTCTATTCCATGTATATACCCCATTTTTTATTCATTCGTCAGTAGACATTTAGCTTGTTTCCACATCTTACATTCTTATGGATGGTGCTGCAACAAACATGGCAGCGCTAATATCTCTTCGAGATCCTGATTTCAATCCTTTGGAATAATCTCAGAGGTGGATCCTGGGGGCCGTCGTGGTAGAACTGCTGAAACATATGGTAGTCCTTTTTTTTTTTTTTTTTTTTTTTTGAGGGCACTTCATACCATTTTCTTTTTTTTTTTTTTAATTTTTTTTTATTTATTTATGATAGTCACAGAGAGAGAAAGAGAGAGAGGCAGAGACATAGGCAGAGGGAGAAGCAGGCTCCATGCACCGGAAGCCCGATGTGGGATTCGATCCCAGGTCTCCAGGATCGCGCCCTGGGCCAAAGGCAGGCGCCAAACCGCTGCGCCACCCAGGGATCCCACTTCATACCATTTTCTATAGTGGCTGGACCATTTTACATTCTCATCAATGGTACATGAGGACTCCAATGTTTCCACATCTTTACCAACTTGCTGTGTAAAGAACACTGTGTGCATATATGTATAAATGATAAAAGATATATATATACATATATA
The DNA here is from genome assembly GCF_011100685.1 of Canis lupus familiaris. Lineage (NCBI taxonomy): Eukaryota > Metazoa > Chordata > Mammalia > Carnivora > Canidae > Canis > Canis lupus. The sequence continues at coordinate 20,292 of NW_023331184.1, read as the reverse complement.
AAACCTAAAAGACCCATATGATGGACATTTGGGTAGCTTCCATGTCTTGGCTATTGTGAATAATGCTGCAATGAACATGGATGTGCGGTTATCTTTTTGAATTAGTGTTTTCATTTTCTTGGGTAAATCCAGAAGTGAAATTGGATCATGTGATCCATTATGATGAATCATATAGTTATTTATGTAGTGAATCTGTCTTTAACTGTTTTAGGAACCTCCATATTGTTTTCCACAGTAGTTGGACCATTAACATTCCACCAACAGTGTGTGAGGATCCCCTGTTCACTACATTCTCACCAGCACTTGTTGTTTCTCATCTTTTTGATAACGGGACATTGTAACTGGTGTGAGGTGCCTTATCATCATAGTTTTGACTTGCATTTCCTTAACAACCAGTGATGTTGAACATCTTCATGTGTCTGTTAGCCACCTGTATGTCTTCTTTGAAGAAATATCTATTGAGATCTGCCCATTCTTTAATCAGTTTGGATTTTTTTGCTATTGAGCTATATGAATTCTTTATATATTTTGAATATTGACCCTTTATTAGACATATGATTAGCAAATATTTTCTCCTATTCAGCAGGTTGCCTTTTCATTCTGTTGATGGTTTCTTTTACTATATTGAAGCTTTTTAGTTTCTTATCCCACTTATTTTTATTTTTGCTTTTGTTCCTTTTGCTTTGGGCGTCAGATTAAAAAATATATATATTGTCAAGACCTAGGCCAAAGAGCTTAATAACTATATCTTCTAGAAGTTGTATGGTTTCGGGTTTTGTATTTAAATCTTTAATCCATTTTAAGTTAGGTTTTATGTATGATGAAAGACAGTAGTCGTTTCATTTTTTTGGATGTGGCTGTCCAATTTTCCCAATTATATTCATTGAAGACATGGCACTTTCCCCATTTATATTCTTAGCTACTTTGTCATAAAGTAATTGACCATATATGTGTGGATTTATTTCTGTTCTGTTGATTTGTGTGTGTTTCTATGTCAATATCACAGTGTTTTGTTTACTAGAGCTTTGAAATATAGTTTGAAATCCGGGAGTGTGATGCCTCTAGCAATGTTCTTTGTTCTTAAGATTGCTTTTGCTCTTTGGAGTCTTTCAGGTTACATATAAATTTTAGGAGTGTATGTTTTATTTCTGTGAAAAATGCTTTTGGAATTCAGATAGGGCTTGCACTGGATCTGTATAATGCCTTGAGTAATAGATATTCTAACAATATTGATTCTTCCAATCCATATGCACAGAATATCTTTTTTTTTTTTTTTTTTTTTTTTGCACAGAATATCTTTGCACTTATTTGTGTCTACTAGAGACTTTTAAGAGAGATTTGGAGCCCCTGAACTCTTGTGGGCCTTATAAAAAGTATATAAAACTACCTTTCTTACTTGACACTCACTGGCCTTACTAGATGATTTGGATTCCATAGCTTAAAACTCTCCTTTGGATGGCTGGCCACATGCTTGGTGAGGGTTCAGAAACATTAACATTAGAAGAATAATTAGAATTTTGAAGAAAATAATATATATAATTATGTATACATGTATAGAGTGTATATACATACACAGCTTCTATAATGTTGAATATACTGTTTGCCTCATATTTTTTAATGTCATGTTGCTAATAATATCTATTGCATACATTATTGGCTTTCATCTCTACTAAAAGAAATCCTACTGCTAAAAAGTTCCATGGATTGACAGAGCACATATAGAAGTGAAATACATAGGTATTGTATCTGTACAATAAGTACTTTTGAAAGAAAGAGGTCATTTCTTCACGTGGTGCAGGAAGCTGGCACAAGCAGAGTAAAAAAATCTATTTATTTGAATTAAAACTTTATAAATATGAGGGTATCATAATTAAAATGATGCAATAGTAGGATGGTGCTAAGTATAATACTTCTAAGCAAATATACCTAAAATTAAATATTAGTGTAGTAGCCTTATCCAGAGCTACTATTTACATAAAGACTTGACCGCAGTTCTTACTTTTAACTCTCTGTTACTACATCTACTTTTTTTAATAGCCACATTGCTTGCCTCCTCAGAGTCATCATTCACTTCTTTTTGCCCTTTTCCCATATTCACTCAGTTAACTTTCATTGTTCCACTATCTCTCCAGATAATCCTTTCTTTCCACTTTCCCTAAAATAGACTTTACTGCCTCTCACTTAGATTTTTGTAGTAGACCTCCATTCCCTAAGCCATCTCAATCTTCCTTAAATCTTCATTCTATCTTTTCTTCATGTTCTGAAGGAATCTATGGCTCCCTATTACCTCAAGATAAACTATAACACCCTTTAAATAGACTTCAAGTATGCCCATGATCTGCCTTCACTCATCTTGTTTTACAATCTTGATCTCCTTTCATTTATAAACTATTTGCTGCTCACTATTTTAAACTCTTACTTTTTGTCCTATGTAACTTCATTCATGCTGTTTCCTTCCATTGGAATGCCCATATAAGTCCTGCACAGTCATGAAGTCACAGCCAAAATATCATTTCTTCCATGTGGCTTCTCTCAGTCATACCAGCTAGAAGTTCTCTGAAAAACTTCTCTGTACACTTTTAAATAAAAATTACAATTATTTGTTCTCATAATTTATGTACCTGTTAGATCACATGTACATCAATGGTAAAATCCCTGATTAACTCATTTTCATTTCCTCATATGGTAAACTATCAATATGTCTTGCATATAATAGGTAATCAGCAAATATTGATAATTATGAATGAATGTATGGATAACTGGTCCTTTGGCCTTTTTACAATTCTATTCTCTCCTTGATTTCACTAAATATTAGAATAAGTATTACACCATTTATTCAGCTGTGTACATACTCAAGGGCTATACACTCCTTTAGTCCCACCTAGGCTAATCTTTCTACTTTCATAAAATAAGGAAAATCTGCCACCTAATTCTCAGTTCCCTCTGCCAGCCCTGGAGGCTCATCTCTTCTAGTCCAACAATAACATTACAAGCCTAAAGGTAGAATTCCAAGTCTGTAGGATTGTACCCTATTTGGAGGACCTCCTAAGGACTTCGAACCCTCCAGGACTTACCTGGACAACTGCTACTGTGTTACCCCTGTCCTGGTTATCAACACTGTTCAATTTTGTAGATTATCAGACATAAGCACCCATTTCACCCAAAGATGCCACAGCTCTCAGATTTCCAGCAGAAAAATAAATGCAAACAAGAAATATCAAGGTATATTAGACTAATACTGATCTTCAACATTTCAACTTGATTAAAACATTTATTCCGCTCACTTGTGAAACTGGCATCCAGAGCTTCAAGAAGAGCTAACAGGGAGCTATGACTACTACCTCTTATTTCCTGGTTTTGGTAAAAAATAAATCAGAATAAATACGGTCAATGGCAACATCGCTTGAATCCTATCAAACTGTAAAGCTTATAAATGGATGTTTTTGTTCTGGATAGAATTGTATGATTTAGAAGGTAAAGCAGAATTTAAAAAAAAATTTTAAGACGGACTTAATTGAAGTCTTTCTCAGTTCTAAAATACTCTTTAAAGTCTTATCTTACATTTTTAATAAAACTTTATATTATTTTTAAACAAATATTATCATTTGTAAACACTTAAGATATCCATTCATATAAATGACATAAAAAAAATCTTTAAAAACTCTCCAAAGACTTCAGGAAACTATGTATCATTTACCTGAGTTAACTAAAATCAGTGAGTAAACAAAGGTAGAGATTATTTATGGATTACATATGAGGAAACATCAAAAATAACTGGTAAAATGTTGTAATAGATATTATAATGCTTTACTAATGAGTGTGAATGAACAGGTATTTACAGGAGCACTGAAATTACTTGCATATCATATGTCATTATCTTATTATCATATTTGTCAATGGCTGTTTTTTCTTCAATGACATTACATTTAATAAATATCATTTATCTAGATATTACATATTGTTAAGAACATTTTTAGCATAGGGGCGCCTGGGTGGCTCAGTCGGTTAAGTGTCTGCCTTCGGCTCAGGTCATGAACCTAGATCCTGGGATCAAGTCCCAGGATCGAGTTCTGAGATCAAGCCCCACATGGAGCCTGTAGAAAGCCCTGCATCAGGCTCCCCAGCCAGCAGGGGGGGGTCTACTTCTTCCTCCTCTTGCCCCTCCCCCTGCTCATGCTTTCTCTCACTCTCACTCTCCCTTTCAAATAAATAAATAAAATATTTAAAAAATAACGCTTCCCATATATATATTGTATAAAACACCTCTATATAGAATAAAATATCATGTGAAAATTTAACTTTTTTCAAAAAGCTTCAAAGTGACTTAAGACTAAAGTTCCTAGTCTTTGATCCAAATGAATCCAGAGTAGCTGATTTTATAGTGAGTGTTCTCTCCATATAAAGATACATGTGTAAGTTATAAAGGCTGTATTGAAAATCATAGCCTTCCTCTTTGTTTTAAGGTGGTGTTCTAGAAGTCAGTTAACAAAGGAGCAAAGAATTCAGTCCTCTTTTAGTTAGGATTCTTGGTGGCACACGGTAGAAAAATAAAAAAAGACCAGTTCTAACAAAATGAGACTTCACTGACTCCATAACTGAAAATTTCAAGGCATGGCTGACCTCTGCCATGACTGGCCTCAGGGCTCAAACAATGTCACCTGGGTACATACTTTCTCCGTCTCTCTCATCAGGCTTTCTGCTGTGTTAGCTTCAGTTTCTTCCTTGCCTATTGTTTAAATGACTTCATCAAGCCCCACTTGACTACTTTTCTCTATCTGAGAAGTCCTAGTGACAGTTCTGTGGCATCTCATTTGCTATCAATGCATCGATCCCCACTCCTGAACCAAATGCTCTGGTTCCAAGGGAGTCTGAGGGTCTCATTGGGCAAGTCTGAGTCACATGCTATTCCTGGAGCTGAGGCTCAAGTCACTGCAATAAAATTACAGGAACCGGTTGCAGAAAGGAATAAAATACCCTTACTAAAATGAAAGTGGGATTTATGGATGATGGGGAGTCTAAAACATAACAAATATATACTATAAGTAAAAAGAAAAAGCGCTAATCAAGGAACCTAGAAGTAATGCCAGTCCTACCAAACCGCTATAGCTTTGGGCAAGTCACCAACAGCTTTCTTCTGGATCTCTGCTTAAGCCTCCTTGCTCACATTATCCCACTCCAGTCCCTTCCATGCTCTAGTCCTAGAATAAGGTCCAAAATCCTAAACAAAGCCCTGCTTGATCAGCCTCAGTTTACTTCTCTAGCCACCTCTCAAAACTCTCCCCCTGTCACTCTCTAGGCTCCAAAACAGCCAGGGCTTTGGTAATTTCTTAAACATTGCCATGACTGTCTACAAAGGACCTTTGCACATTCTTGACCCATTCCCCAGTCCTCTCTTTCTCCTTTCTTCTTCTTTTTTTTTTTTTTAATTTTTTTTTTAATTTATTTATGATAGGCACACAGTGAGAGAGAGAGAGAGGCAGAGACACAGGCAGAGGGAGAAGCAGGCTCCATGCACCGGGAGCCCGATGTGGGATTCGATCCCGGGTCTCCAGGATCGTGCCCTGGGCCAAAGGCAGGCGCCAAACCGCTGCGCCACCCAGGGATCCCCCCTTTCTCCTTTCTTCTATTTGCTCAGTGAACCTCCACTCATCTTCAGATATTAATTCAAACATCATTTCTGCAAACAAGTTTTTCTAACACTAGGGTAAAGTTCCCCCCTAACAAACTCTCAATAAAACATATCATTTAGTAACTTACCATAACTAATTTTATATGTACTTTTGTTATTTTTAATTACGTTATTTAGTTAAAAAGTTCCCCCACTAAAATATAAGCTCCATGAGGAAAACGCTATACGTACTTTCAACTATATCCCTGTGCCTAGCACATAGTCAATACTCAATAAATACATGAAGGAATAAATAAACACATATCATGACATGTGTCTCAATTTCTCATCTCTAAAGTAACAAGATTGAACTAAGAGATCTCAAATCATTCATTCCAGAGTTTAAACTTCTCTGATACCAATTAAACAGTATAGATACCTTATATTGCAGGTGGGACAAAAATATTTTAAGTAATACCTCTGAAGAAATCACTAAAGAGAAAGAGTTATATAGCCAGTGGATATTGTAGCTAACGGGTCAATATGAATCCTAGTGAAGTATTTCCATAGAGGTTATGAAGACCAGTTCTCCATTTTTATTGAGTCAGGATTAAGGACACATCCTTCACTCTCAAATAAGAGTATTTAATTTAGTTTGAAATTACACTACAAGTGATCATTAAGATAATGAACTTCCTTTTTTAAAAGATTTTATGTATTTATTTGAGAGGGAGAAAGCAAGAGCAAGCACAAGCCGAGGGGGGGGGGGGGCAGAGGGAGAGGGAGAAGCAAACTCCCCGCTGAGTGAGGAACCCGATGTGGGGCTCAGTCTCAACCCTGGGATCATGACCTGGGCCAAAGACAGATGCTTAACCAACTGAGCTACCCAAGCATGGCCCAAGACCATGAACTTCTTGGAAGGGGTAAGTCCCAGATCAACAATATGATAAGGCAAGTAAATTTTGTTCTCTGTACCTTTCTTGTGGTTTTCTGTTTCTCACATTTTGGAGCCATGCACACCCTACTACCTGAAACAAAATACCCAGTTCCTTCTTTCTCCCCATTGATTATCCCCATAGTAGATACTCAATAAATACATGAAGGAATAAACAAACACATTTCATGACATGTGTCTCAATTTCTCACCCTTCCCCCATCTGTAGGACCTGAGTTACCCCCTACATTCACACAATGAATCACCATCTCCTACTTCTCCATTAAAATTTACCTGCCCTTGCTTTTATTTCTTCATATCCCCGATCTTTACTGGGTGTCAATGGTTGTAATGGGTTATTAACAAGAAAACTCATCCCTTCTAATATGCTATATAGTTAATTAATGTTACCTCCCTCAAGATAATAGGGCATATGTCCTCTTAAAGGCTTTTAAGAAATGACAGTAATGGTGGAAATTTCAGGCACCACTGCAGACTGATGAGGGAGATAGATTTTAAAGCATGGGGGCCTCTCATTGATCCTCAAATTATTCCATGTAGGCAGCTGCCAACTCTGCCCATGAGTAAGCCAGCCTCTCGCTGGAGAACTTTATAAACAGCATGAATTTCACTGTTTGACATGGGTGAAGTATAGTTCCCTCTGAAAATAACCTCTTTTAAAGTATCATCCATTTAAGAAGCTATGGCTTAGATGTTCTCAAGACTAGAAAAGCTACCCTTCATTCCAAGATTGAAAAGGTCAGTCTGCCCTAAGAGATGGATGAATTTGGAGGTGTCTTTGAGTAGCCAGCTGATTTACTTATCATTTTCATTTTTGATTCCAATTCAAGCATATACACTGCTAGAAATGAACAAGAACTCTGAAATCTCATGGTGTGCCCTCCTGGAACATAATTTCCCCCCCATCTGTGAATCTCCTGTTGCTATCAGAGGAAGTCACCATATGCAGAGAGGGGAGACACATGCCAGGAGAGAAAAGCCCATTATGTAGTTGAGAGCTAATTTTGCTTAATCTTCTTGATCTCCATAAAGAGCATTCTGAGACCCCACAGGATTTAAACAAAAAAGATAAAGATGAAGCGGGAATGCTCAAGCGGAGCCCATGTAATACTTATTTATTAATGTCGTCCATCACAGTGTGTTTATACGCCTAACCAAAATTTAAAACTGTCTGATTGAAAACAGAGGAGGAAAAACAATTGCTGTATCAAGGCAAAACAGACTCACTCCATCGCTACATACTTACATTTGGAAAATGAAATGAAATGATATGAGCACCCTATTAAACACTTATGGTTCCATTTAAAATGAAAAGAAAGATAAGTAAAAACATAAATCTGTGACCCTGGGTTTATCCTTAAATAGAAACCTCATCTTAAGGGAGAATTTCTCCATGCTTAATAGCAGAATTAATATTAAAGAGCCTTATTCTTTCTGGTACTCCAGAGCCTTCTGAGGAGGAGGGAGCTAGGAAAGGGGGTCCAAAGGGGGGCAGGGGGAGTGGGGGTTCTCACAGATTAGTGAAATCAACTCTGAGAGTAGAACTACTGAGTCAGAATATCAGCATTTGAATATACCTTAAAGGTCTCCTGCTCAAGCTAGAGGTAGTGCCTTTTGAGCTTGAATTCTTCCAGTGACAAGAAACTCCTTATCCCTCGGACATCCCATTCTAGTTTTGTATAACTTAGCACATTAGAAATTTCTCTTATAACATTCTGAAATCCACGTCCTTGTTATTTTCCCTCATTGGTCTTCTTCTGCCCTTTGGAACCAATCACACATAATGAATCTAATGTTTCTTACAGAGTATGGGCCTTCAAATATTGGAAGATCGTTTTCTTTGAATACCATCACCTTTTTTTTCTTTATTGGCTTAATCTGCAACTTTATAGCTACAATACTATTACTGAAAATTTTCCAAACTTCCTGAAGTCTTCCTCATTCAAGAGACACATCATGAACTCCCGTATCTTTTGTCTCAATTTTTGAAATTTGCCGGCTGGTCAAACTCTAATATTGTCTACTTGAACTAACAATTCTGGAAGGTATAAAGTTAAAAGACATTTGTTTTAAGAGGAAGGTAAATGCAGTTTCTTATGTAATGTTGAAGCCTCTATAGCACTTGCCCTCGCATTCATACACACAAGGGCTTGAAAATGCCTTGAATTAACAAATGCGTAAATGAAGAATCCTTGTATTCTAATACTGGAATGGGGCTTGATACTTTACAAAGGAATTTAAGCCATTATTTAAGAATTAAAATGCACATGAGATCAATGGAAGAGGTATTTTTATCCCTATCCCATAAAAATAAGAAAACCGTAACTCAGAAATAAGTACATTCTGGAAGAAAGTCTTTTACTGGGACAAAAAAAAAATCTATGAACTTCACTTTAGTGCAGCATACACTTATTGGTTCTCAAAAGAACAAGAATTCTAAAGTATCTTTGCATTATAGATAAGTCACTAATTTTTACAGTGCATTTATATTTTGATATCTTAGCGAATAAGAAAATAACCTTAAAATATTTTTATGATGTGATTCTTTTAAAAAAGATACAATAACTAGGCTTGTATTAAAAAGACTATCAATTTTTTAAAATCTCAAAATTTTAGCAATTAACATTATATTTATCGTCACATAATCACTCTTTGTTACATAAAATATGTTAAGAGGGGGTCATTCAATCTCATTCATCTATTAAATAAATGCTTATTGAGATTCTCTTTTGTCCGAAGTATTTTAGAGTAACACTAAAATTTTATAAATGAATCTTATAAATAAAACATAGACTGAAAAGGAAGGTCCCAAAAAATAAAAGATGGAAGCCCCATCCCATAAGGAAGGATGACCTCATGCACATCAATGTGCAAAATAAGGAGACGTATGAATGCTAAGTGGATTAAATTTTAGAGCGGAGGCTTTCAAGGGAAAATTTTAAAGGAATTATAACTAGAGGGTGGAGACAAAGTACATTCCAAATAATCTACGTAAGTTGATTGCCCTTTGTAAACTATATAAGGGAATTCAATATGTCTATGCCCTCTTCACTTTCTATTTTGCATCTATTTCAGGTAATCATCATAACTAACTCCGAGCTGCCCAAGGTTCCTGGGAGGAGAACAAGGGTGAAAGGAGTGCTTACTGCATAGTGGCAGAGAAGATTTTTTTCTTACTGCCCCCAGGAGACTTAGCTTGCTGATGGTACCAAATTCCTATAATATGAGTGTCCTGCCTCACCAGCACCCTGCAGAGTCCACTGGGAGCATTTCTGGGGTCCCTGCAGAAGAGTTTTCACTGCTGGTCCTGTCGGCCAACCCAGTTCCCACAGCTCCTCCTCCCCAGTCTTGGCGCACTGGCTGTCATCCAGCTCCCTGCCCCACTCTGCACTGTGCTGCTTGCAGCTCCCAGCTGTGCACCTCACCAAAATACCAGAAATCTCTTTCCTGACTGTGCTCAGGCACAAAAAAAACCCATCCTAGGTCACCTGTACCCATCCAATCACTCATGAAATTAAGTAGCCACAAAGAAGCTTGCAATGAGGCTTGTCAGGACCTCCCAATCTCTATTTACTCGTTGTCTTAATGAAAGTCATTTGTAAACTACTCTTTTTTTACTTTAAAAAAAGTTTTGGGGGGCACCTGGATGACTCAGTGGTTGAGCGTCTGCCTTCAGCTCAGGTCATGATCCCGGGGTCCTGGGATCAAGTTGTGCATCAGGCTGCCGATTGGGAGCCCGGTTCTCACTCTGCCTATGTCTCTGCCTCTCTGTGTGTGTGTGTGTGTGTGTGTGTGTGTGTGTGTCTCTCATGAATAAATAAATAAAATATTTTTAAAAATGTTTTTTAATTGTGGCAAAAAATACATAACAATATTTACCATCTTAACCATTCTTAAGGTTATAGTTCAGTAAAGTATATTCATGGCATTGTGCTCTTTTTCTTTCTAAAAAGAGTTTTATTTATTTATTTGAGAGGGAGCATTCCTCCTGTGAGCAGGGGCAGGTGCTCCAGACTCCCTGCCGAGCTAGGGGTTGGGTAGGGCTTCCAGCGGGACTCCATGCTAGCCTCAATTCCAGGACCCTGAGGTCACCACCTAAAGTCAGACACTTAACCAACTTAGTCTCCCAGACACCCCTACTCTTTTCCTTTTTAAATTAAAGGTAGTTTTAAAGCTACCTTTAAAGCTTTCCAATTGTTTGTATGGTTACTGGGCTATTAGATTCTCTACCTTTAAAATCCTCCAACTTCTTCAGCAGTCTATAAACTACTTTTCAACTCTCACTTCCGACCTGGTGATCCCAAATCCTTTAACTTTTTTAGTTATAAAAATATGCTCATTTTGGGCAGCCCGAGTGGCTCAGCAGTTTAGTGCCGCCTTCAGCCCAGTGTGTGATCCTGGAGATCCAGGATCAAGTCGCACATCAGGCTCCCTGCATGGAGCCTGCTTCTCCCTCTACCTATGTCTCTGCCTCTCTTTCTCTCTCGCTCTCGAATAAATAAATAAAATCTTTAAAAAAATATATGCTTAAAAAATAAAAAATAAATAAAAAATATATGCTTATTTTACAATTGTTAAATTATATTTGTGTTTTTTCCCTCTATCTCTGCAAAACTTCTCTGAGTCAAACCTGAAATTCAAACGGTGTGTCCCAGTGTTCTCTTAAAAACTCTACCAGTACCATTTATTTTTATGATAAATTGTTGTTCTTCTAAGTTCCTACAAATAAAAGGATTTCCATAGCTTCCCCAACACTCCACAAATATTTCATGAGCAATGCATGCCAAAATGGGGCTCTTGTTCTGGTAAATAGCAGCTTGGCATATGTGACACCGAAGCATTACAGGCTGGGTAATATGTTAGATACCCAGGGCACAATGGACTGATTACTGCAGATGTAGACAAGAAGGGAGGAAATTTTAGGCTTAATCCCAGATTTCCTGCATATATTGTGCTGCTGAACAAGCTAGCAAACCTCACATAACATTTTAGTATAACAAAACTGTGATCCTGACACAGCTCCCAGGACTACAGAGTACTGAACTAAAAAAAGAAGAAAATTGCAAGGAGTACCATCTATCATGAACCTTATGTGAACTGCTATGTAAAAGAATAAAAATATATTTAGATTAAATGAAAGTCACTTCAAATTTAGGAAATTCAAAAAAACCTTTGAATATATCTTAGCTTCATATCATAAATCTCCAGTATTATGTAGTTCTAGAATGGATTGTGTCATGGAAAGGATCTTAAAAAATTTTTATAACTGAGAGAGCATGGAAGTTCTATGAGCCTCATGGCAACATGAGCCCTTTTTCATTTCTGTCCCTTTTGATCTACAACTAATTGGACATCCATAACCAAAAAAAAAGGGAGGGGGCACTTCTACATAGCATACCAAGACACCCAAGAGATCTAACCATCTATGCATCTGAAAGTGAGTGGGTTGGGCTGTAGGAGAGTCTGGGAACATGGAAGGGCCATGAAGGAGGGAAATGGCAGGAGAGCTGGTGACAGTAGAGAAGGTAATGGCAGAGAAGGCAGCACTGGACTGGCCACAAACCAACACAAACTTTTTGGCAAAGGAGGCAGAGGGCTAAGGCGATAAAGTGCCCAACCACACGTGCTACAGTTGGTGAGACCATTTGCTCTCTCTGAAGATAGTTGCAATGATTGGGAGAGGGAGAGGAAAGACAAGTAGTCAGACAAATAGAAACGAAAGTGGCTGTTGCTGTATGCCCTCAGGAGGCCAGAGGATGTCCCATGGACCTCTGGGACCTCCCCACTTGGAGATCCCCTTACTAGGTGGTGGGCGCATCCAAAGTCCCAGGTGCTAAGTATATACTTCACCACCCACCCCTGCTACCACTCTTTGCTTTTGGGGTTTTTTTTTTTTTTACACCCACTCTCAACTTTAGCCCAAATTAGCTCCCAGAAGAGAAACCAAAAATTTGTGCTATAGCGCCACCTTCTGGAAGACAAAAGGAAGGCTTTTAAGTACCAACCTGTTGAATTGTTAGAATCAATGTAAACAAAACCTTGACTAAATAAGAAAGGTGTTCAGTACTCCAAATGCTGCCACAGAGGCACTTCTCATCAAACACCATGAAAAACCATGGTAATATGGTATCGCAAAAAGAAATGACAATTTTCCAACAACTAAAATAAAAAACATGAACTACTGTAATCTGATGATTTAAAATAGGTGTTATGAAGAAATTCAACAAGCTACAAGAAAATTCAGAAGAGCAATAAAATGATCTTCAACAGTAAAATTAGTGAAAAGAAGTTGCACTTTACCAAAGAGATTGAAATTTTCAAAAAAGAACCAAACTGAATTCTGAAGCTAAAGAATTCAATAAATGAGACAGATGAAGGATGCATTAGAATGCACTGGAAATAGAGCAGATCATATAGAAGAGAGAATTAGCAAGCTTGAGTATGAAAATGTAGAAATGATCAGATGGAAGAGGATCAAGAACGAAGATCTTTATAAAGTAAAGAAACCCTATGAGAACTCTGAGTCAATTAGAAAAGCCAATATAAAAATCATGGGTATCCTAGAAAAAAAAGAGAGAAAGAGAGCAGAGAGTACATTTAAATACTAGATTACTAAATAATAGATCAGGATTAAGACCTAAATGTGAAACCTGAAACCATAAAATTCCTGGAAGAAAACATAGGCAGTAATTTCTTTGACATCAGCTGTAGAAATCTTGTTCTAGATATGGCCGGCAAGGGAAACAAAAGTAAAATCAATCTATTAGGACTACACCAAAATTAAAAGCTTTTACACAATAAAGGGAACTATCAACAAAACAAAGAGGCAACCTACTAAATGGGAAAAGATGTTTGCAAATGATAGACTTGATAAAGGGTTAGTATCCAAAATATATAAAGAACTTATATAACTCAACACTGAAAAAAAATAAATAAATAATCTGATTAAAAATGGCTAGAGGCCAAACTGTGGAAGGAGCCTCGGTGTCCATCGAAAGATGAATAGATAAGAAGATGTGGTTTATGTATACAATGGAATGTTACTCCAGCCATTGGAAATGACAAATACCCACCATTTGCTTCCACGTGGATGGAACTGGAGGGTATTATGCTGAGTGAAGTAAGTCAATCAGAGACGGACAAACATATATAGTCTCATTCATTTGGGGAATAAAAAAATAGTGAAAGGGAATAAAGGGGAAAGGAGAAAAATGAGTGGGAAATATCAGAAAGGGAGACAGAACATGAGAGACTCCTAACTCTGGGGAAAGAACTAGGGGTGGTGGAAAGGGAGGTGGGCAGGGGGTGAGGGTGACTGGGTGATGGGCACTGAGGTGGGCACTTGATGGGATGAGCACTGGGTGTTATTCTATATGTTGGCAAATTGAGCACCAATAAAAAAATAAATTTATTAAAAAAAAGGCTAGAGGCTTGAATAGACAGTTTTTCCAGAGAAGGCATACAGATGGCCAACAGACATGTGAAAAGATGCTCAACATCACTAATCATTAGGGAAATGAAAATCAAAACCAATGTGGTATCACTTTATACTGTCAGAATGGCTAAAATAAAAAATATAAGAAATAATAAACATTGATGAGGATATGGAGAAAAGGAACAGTTGTGCACTATTATTAGGAATGCAAGTTGATGCAGCCACTGTGGAAAACAGTATGAGTTTCCCCAAAAGATTAAAAACAGAATTACTATATGATCCAGTAAATCTACCATTGGGTAATTGCCCAAAGAAAATGAAAACACTAATTCAAAAAAGTGTATATACCCAATGTTACTGCAGCACTATTTACAATAGCCAAAATAGAAAAAACCCGAGTGTCCATTGATAAATAAAGAAGATGTAGTGTGTGTATGTGTGTACATATATGTGTGTTTGTATAATATATATATTCTTATATATAACAGCTATATATTATGGAATATTTCTCAACTATTAAAAAAATGGAATCTTGCCATTTACAACAAAGTGGATGGACCTAGAGGATTATAATGTTAAGTGAAATAAGTCAGAGGGGACAAATATCATATGATTTTACCAATACATGGAATTTAAGAAAGAAAGAAAGAAAGAAGAAAAAAAAAAAAGACTCTTAACTATAGAGAACAAACCGATGGCTGCCAGAAGGAAATGTGGTGGGGGGCAGAGGCGGGGGGAAGAATGGATGAAACAGATAAAGGGGATTGAGATTACACTTATCTTGATGGACACTGAGAAATGTATATAATTGTTGAATCATTATATTGTACACCTGAAACTAACTATCACACTGCATGTCAATTATACTTAAACAGAAGAAAAAAGAAGAAAATAATAGCTAAGAACTCCCAAAGCTGGGGGAAGAATCAAATATACAAGTTTACAAAGCTAATAGAACACTTTATTATCTCAACACAAAAGGAATTTCTCTAAGAAACTTCTTATTAAAACTGTCAAAAGTTAATGATAAAGAATTTTAGGGCAGTTAGGAAATTAAAAAGATAGTAATCTACAAAGTTACCCCTGTTAGGGTATAAGCAGCTTTCTCAGCAGTTTTCTCAGCAGAAATTCTATAGGCCAGGAGAGAGTGAATGACATATTTAAAATATTTTTTTAAAAACTGTGGCCATTATACTTGAATAATTTTTTTTAAATGAAAGAAAGAAAAACCCTACCAGCCAAGAATAATCTATTCCAGCAAGGTTATCTCTCAGATATGAAGAAGAAATAAAAGCTTTCCTAGACAAACAAAAGCTGAGGGAGTTCACCACCATTAGACCTGCCTTATAAGAAATGCTGAAAAGAGCTCTCCAAGGTTGAAATAAAAAGACCAAAAACAAACACACAACTCTGATTAAAGTTAAAGTCAGTCAGAATTAGAATATTGTAACCCCAAAGATAAACTCAACAGGGATGAAAGATCGTAAATGTGAGACAAGAGTTCCATCAAAATCCTAGAGGAGAACCAGGCAACACCCCTTTTTGAACTTGGCCACAGTAACTTCTCGCGAGATACATCCACGAAGGCAAAAGAAAACAAAAGCAAATAATGAACTATTGGGACTTCATCAAGATAAGAAGCATTTTTGCACAGCAAAGGATACAGTCAACAAAACTAAAGACAACCTACGAATGGGATGAAGATATTTGCAACATGGCGTATCAGATAAAGGGCTAGTTTCCAAGATCTATAAAGAACTTATTAAACTCAACACCAAAGAAACAAACAATTCCAATCATGATGAATGGGCAAAAGACATGAAGAGAAATCTCACAGAGGAAGACATAGACATGGCCAACACCGCACATGAGAAAATGCTCCGCATCACTGCCATCAGGAAATACAAATCAAACACACAATGAGATACCAACTCACCCCAGTGAGAATGGGGAAAATGACCAAGGCAGGAAACCACAAAATTGGAGAGGATGCGGAGGAAGAACGGGGAACCTTCTTACACTGTTGGTGGGAATGTGAACTGGTGCAGCCACTCTGGAAAACTGTGGTGGAGGTTCCTCAAAGAGTTAAAAATAGACCTGCCCTATGACCCAGGCACATTGCACTGTTGGGGATTTACCCCAAAGATTCAGATGCAATGAAACGCCGGGACATCTGCCACACCGATGTTTATACAGCACTGTCCACAATAGCCAAAACTGTGGAAGGAGCCTCAGTGTCCATCGAAAGATGAATGGATAAAGAAGATGTGGTTTATGTATACAATGGAATATTAGCCATTAGAAACAACAAATACCCACCATTTGCTTCAACTGGAATGGAACTGGAGGGTATTATGCTGAGTGAAGTAAGTCAATCGGAGAAGGACAAACAGTGTATGTTCTCATTCATTTGGGGAATATAAATAATAGTGAAAGGGAATATAAGGGAAGGGAGAAGAAATGTGTGGGAAATATCAGAAAGGGAGACAGAACATAAAGACTCTAACTCAAAAAAAAAAAAAAAAAAAAAAGACTCCTAACTCTGGGAAACGAACTAGGGGTGTGGAAGGGGAGGAGGGAGGGGGGGGTGGGGGTGAATGGGTGATGGGCACTGAGGGGGACATTTGACGGGATGAGCACTGGGTGTTATTCTGTATGTTGGCAAATTGAACACCAATAAAAAATAAATTTATTATTAAAAAAAAAGAATATTGTAACCCATATTTAGAATGGAGCAGAGACACAAATCATTAAAAATGGGTGAGACTGAGCAAATAACTATGGAAAACCACCAACTTAAAAAAGGTAGACAGAAACAAAAGGAAAAAGAAAGATGATAAAATTACCAGAAAACAACAGATAAAATGGCAGTCATAAATTCTTACATGTCAATAAAGGCCCTAAATATAAACAGATTGAACTCATCAATCAGAAGGTACAGAGTGTGGGACACATGGATAGCTCAGTTGATTAAGCATCTGACTCTTGATCTCAGCTCAGGTCTTGATGTCAGGGTCATGAGTTCAAGCCCTGCGCACTGGGCTCCATGCTGGGTGTGAAGGTTACTTAAAAAAAAAAAAAAAAAAAAGGCACAGAGTGTCTGGAAAGAGGAAAAAAAAAAGACGAGATCCAACTATATGCAGCCTACAGGACACCCATTTCATGTCTAAAGACATATAGGCTCAAAATGAAAGGATGGAAGATGATAGTCCAAACAAATAGAAATGAAAAGTAGGTAGGCATAGCCATATTTTTATCAGACAAAATAGACTTCAAGTCAAAATGGGTAACAAGCTACAAAGAAGGTCACTCACTACATAACAATAAAGGGGGCAGCCCGGGTGGCTCAGCGGTTTAAAGCTGCCTTCAGCCCAGGGCATGATCCTGGAGACCTGGGATCAAGGCCCATGTCAGGCTCCCTGCATGGAGTTTGCTTCTCCCTCTGCCTGTGTCTCTGCCTCTCTCTTTCTCTCTCAATCTCTCTCTCTCTGTGTGTGTGTGTCTCATGAATAAATAAATTAAAAATCTTAAAAAAAAAAAAGCAATAAAGGGGTATAGCAGCAATGTCCACAATAGCCAAACTATGGAAAGAGCCCAGATGTTCACCAACAGATGAATGGATAAAGAAGATATGATACACACACACACACACACACACACACATATACACACACACAATGGAAAATTACTCAGTCATCAAAAAGTCTTGCAATTTTCAATGATGTGGATAGAACTAGAGGTTACTATGCTAAGTGAAATAAGTCAATCAGAGAAAGACAATTATATGATTTCACTCATATGTGGAACTTAAGAAACAAAACAGAGGAGCACAGGGGGAGGGAAAAACAAAACAAGATGAAATCAGAAAGGGAGAAAACTATAAAGAACTTAATCAAAAGAAACAAACTGAGGGTTGCTAGGAGGAGAGGGGAGAGAGGTGGGGGATGGAGTAACTGGGTCATGGGTATTAAGGAAGGCATGTGATACAATGAACACTAGGTGTTATATACAACTGGTGAATCACTGAACTCTACCTCTGAAACTAATAATACACTATATGTTAATACACTATATGTTAATTAATTGAATTTAAATTAAATTAAATTAAATTTAAAAATAAGTTATACTTTAATAAAGAACAATAAAGGGGTCAATACATCAAAAAGATACAACAATCATAAGTATATATGCTCCCAACACCAAGCACTGAAATATGTTACGCAATAAATAACAAATCTTGAGGGAGAGAAGTAGACAATAATACAATGATTGTAGGGAATTTTAAGACCCCACTGTAAGTGATGGATAGATCATCCAGACAGAAAATCAACAAGGAAACATTAGAATTAAACCACAGTTTAGAACAAATGGACTTAATAGAATATATACAGAACATTCTACCCAATAGCATCAGAATACTCAGTTCTCAAGTGCAAGACTAAAAGCATACCAACTATCTTCTCTGACCACAATGGTATGAAACTAGAAATCAACAAAAGGAAGTGAGAAAATATCAAATATGTGGAAACAAAAAAAATCTGAGGAATGAAAAATCTACAAATATGTGGAAACTAAACAACCACTTCTAAGCAACCAGAATCAAAAAAGAAATCAAAAGGGAAATAAAAAGTGTCTTAAAACAAATGTAAATGAAAATAAAACATATCAAATATTGTGGGATGCAGAAAAAGTATTTTTTTTAAGATTTATTTATTCATGAGAGACACAGAGAGAGAGCAGAGACATAGAGCAGAGGGAGAAGCAGGCTCCTGCAGGAGCCTGATGTGGGACTCGATCCCAGGACCCCAGAATCACAACTTGAGCCAAGGGCAGATGCTCACCCAGATGCCCCACAAATTACTTCTGAAGGGAAAGTTTATTAGAAAGATCTCAAATTAACAATCTTACTTTATACCTAAAAAAAAAAAAAATTTAAGCTCAAAGTTAGCAGAAGGAGGGACATAATGATCAGAATGGGAATAAGTGGAATGCAGACCAGAAAAACAGTAGAAAGAATCTAGAAAACTAAAAGCTGGTTCTTTGAAAGAGTAAACAAAATTGACAAGTCTTTAGCTAAACTAACTATGAAAAAGAGAGACTACTCAAATAAAATTGGAAATGAAAGAGATGACATTACAACTGATGCTACGGAAATAATAGAATCATAAGAGACTTCTATGAACAATTATATGCTAGCAAATGACATAATCTAGACTACATGGATACATTTCTAGAAATACACTATCAACCAAGACTGAGTTAGGAAGAATTAGAAAATCTAAACAGACCAATAACAAAAGATTTGAATCAGAAATTTTAAAAAAATCCCAATATAGATGATAACTCCAGGACCAGTCAGCTTCACTAGAGAATTCCATCAAAGAATTAAGAAGAATTAAAGCCACTTTTCCTCAAACTCTTCAAAAATATTGAGGAGGAGGGAATGATTCCAAACTCATTCTACGAGATCAGCATTACTTTAATATCAAAGCCAGATAAAGATACCACAAGAAAAGAAAACTATAGACCGATGTTGCTGATGAATACAGATGAATAAATGTAAACATCACATCAATAAAATGAAAGATAAAATTCACATAATATCAATAGATGTAGGAAAAGCATTTTGACAAAATACAACATTTTTTATAAAATCCCTTGATAGACTAGGTATACAAATAACATATTTCAATAAATCTAGGCCAAGTACAAAACTTACAGCTAACATTAAACTCAATAGAAAAAAATTGAAAGAGTTTTCCCCTTAGATGAGCAACAAGGTAAGAATGGTCATTCTCACCACTCCCATCCAGTATGGTACTGGAGTCCTAGCTAGAGCAATTAGGAAAGACAAAGATATGAAGGGCACCCGCAGCATAAAGCGGAACTGTCATTATTTGCTGGTGATATGATCTTGCATATAAAAAAATCCCCAAAACTCTGTCAAAAAGTGGGAGGGCAGCCCGGTGGCGCAGGGTTTAGCTCCTGCCTTTGGCCCAGGGCGTGATCCTGGAGTCCCAGGATTGAGTACCGCATCAGGCTCCCTGCATGGAGCCTGCTTCTCCCTCTGCCTGTGTCTCTGCCTCTCTCTCTTTCTCTCTCTCTGTGTCACTCATGAATAAATAAATAAAATCCTTAAAAAAAAAAAAAGACTGTAGGAATTAATCAAATTTCAGCAAAATGGCAGGATACAAAATCAATATACAGAAATGAATTGCATTCCCTTCACTAGTAAGAAAGCACTGAAAGACACATAAGAAAAACCACTTCATTCACATAGCATCAGAACAGTGA
>NW_023331183.1:0-110934 GCF_011100685.1 Canis lupus familiaris | reverse complement strand
ACAGCTGGCTTCAAGACATGCTTCCCTGTGAGAGCTGAGGACAGGGCAGAACCCTCCCGCAGGCTGCCTGACTGTAGGAGTAGCTGCTAACATCCTAATGTTAGTGGCTGGGAGAGGTTGCTGGAAAAGCATGTGTGAGCACTGGGCCTGAACTCCCGTGTATCTTGAGTTGAATACAGCGATTTCCAATGGCCTTCTTCACTCAGAGTTGTAGCTAGGTTCCAAATCCCATTACGAGCGGTAGAGCAGACATCTGCCTCCCATGCAGACACACTTCTGAGAGTTGAGCTTATGGCCTGTACCTCCACATCCAGCCTGCTGGTACCCTTGGCTTCTAAAAGCCTAGGCTCGCTGTTTGACGGAAGTGCTGGGAGAGGTAATTGGAATCTCCCGCACACAAGACTAGTGCCTCCAAGCTCAGTTCACACAGCGATTTCCAGTAATTCCTGTGGTAGACATGGTGCTACATACTAAGTTCCATACGTGAGAGGGTAGCTGAACGCCTTGTCCAAAATCAATCTTATTCTGAGAGTTGACTCAGCCCTCAGTCCCTCACAGTTCCACACTGCCTGCAGAGTGAGTTTCACACGTCTTCACCAGAGACGATTGCCAGAGGCTTCTGAGTACAAGTTAACAATGCAGACCTGGAGGGTATCTCCAGGTGCAGTAGAGTGGTAATCTTGGAACCTCCTGACTCAGAGTACTGCTACCTTCTCACTGCCATAGGAAATGCAGCTAGTTGACAGCTGGCTTCAAGACATGCTTCCCTGTGAGAGCTGAGGACAGGGCAGAACCCTCCCGCATCCTGCCTGACTGTAGGAGTAGCTGCTACATCCTAATGTTAGTGGCTGGGAGAGGTTGCGGGAAAAAGCATGTGTGAGCACTGGGCCTGAACTCCCGTGTATCTGAGTTGAATACAGCGATTTCCAATGGCCTTCTTCAATCACAGTGTAGCTAGGTTTCCAACTCCCATGTCCGAGTGGGTAGCAGACATCTGCCTCCCATGCATATCACACTTCTGAGAGTTGAGCTTATGGCCTGTACCTCCACATCCAGCCTGCTGGTACCCTTGGCTTCTAAAAGGCCTAGGCTCGCTGTTTGACGGAAGTGCTGGGAGAGGTAATTGGAATCACCCGGCACACAAGACTAGTGCCTCCAAGCTCAGTTCAGCGATTTCCTAGTAATTCCTGTGGTAGACTGGTGCTACATACTAAGTTCCATACGTGAGAGGGTAGCTGAACGCCTTGTCCAAAACCATCTTACTTCTGAGAGTTGAGCTCAGCCTCAGTCCCTCACAGTTCCACACTGCCTGCAGAGTGAGTTTCGCAGGTCTTCAGCAGAGACGTTGCCAGAGGCTTCTGAGACGCAGGGTAACAATGCAGACCTGGAGGGTATCCCCAGGTGCAGTAGACTGGTAATCTTGGAACCTCCTGACTCAGAATACTGCTACCTTCTCACTGCCATAGGAATGCAGCTAGTTGACAGCTAGCTGGCTTCAAGACATGCTTCCCTGAGAGAGCTGAGGACAGGGCAGAACCCTCCCGCATGCTGCCTGACTGTAGGAGTAGCTGCTAACATCCTAATGTTAGTGGCTGGGAGAGGTTGCGGGAAAAGCATGTGTGAGCACTGGGCCTGAACTCCCGTGTATCTGAGTTGAATACAGCGATTTCCAATGGCCTTCTTCAATCACAGTGTAGCTAGGTTCCAAATCCCATGTACGAGTGGGTAGCAGACATCTGCCTCCCATGCATACACACTTCTGAGAGTTGAGCTTATGGCCTGTACCTCCACATCCAGCCTGCTGGTACCCTTGGCTTCTAAAAGGCCTAGGCTCGCTGTTTGACGGAAGTGCTGGGAGAGGTAATTGGAATCACCCGGCACACAAGACGAGTGCCTCCAAGCTCAGTTCAGCGATTTCCTAGTAATTCCTGTGGTAGACTGGTGCTACATACTAAGTTCCATACGTGAGAGGGTAGCTGAACGCCTTGTCCAAAACCATCTTACTTCTGAGAGTTGAGCTCACCCTCAGTCCCTCACAGTTCCACACTGCCTGCAGAGTGAGTTTCGCAGGTCTTCAGCAGAGACGTTTGCCAGAGGCTTCTGAGACGCAGGGTAACAATGCAGACCTGGAGGGTATCCCAGGTGCAGTAGACTGGTAATCTTGGAACCTCCTGACTCAGAATACTGCTACCTTCTCACTGCCATAGGAATGCAGCTAGTTGACAGCTGGCTTCAAGACATGCTTCCCTGTGAGAGCTGAGGACAGGGCAGAACCCTCCCGCATGCTGCCTGACTGTAGGAGTAGCTGCTAACATCCTAATGTTAGTGGCTGGGAGAGGTTGCGGGAAAAGCATGTGTGAGCACTGGGCCTGAACTCCCGTGTATCTGAGTTGAATACAGCGATTTCCAATGGCCTTCTTCAATCACAGTGTAGCTAGGTTCCAACTCCCATGTCCGAGTGGGTAGCAGACATCTGCCTCCCATGCATACACACTTCTGAGAGTTGAGCTTATGGCCTGTACCTCCACATCCAGCCTGCTGGTACCCTTGGCTTCTAAAAGGCCTAGGCTCGCTGTTTGACGGAAGTGCTGGGAGAGGTAATTGGAATCACCCGGCACACAAGACTAGTGCCTCCAAGCTCAGTTCAGCGATTTCCTAGTAATTCCTGTGGTAGACTGGTGCTACATACTAAGTTCCATACGTGAGAGGGTAGCTGAACGCCTTGTCCAAAACCATCTTACTTCTGAGAGTTGAGCTCAGCCTCAGTCCCTCACAGTTCCACACTGCCTGCAGAGTGAGTTTCGCAGGTCTTCAGCAGAGACGTTTGCCAGAGGCTTCTGAGACGCAGGGTAACAATGCAGACCTGGAGGGTATCCCCAGGTGCAGTCGACTGGTAATCTTGGAACCTCCTGACTCAGAATACTGCTACCTTCTCACTGCCATAGGAATGCAGCTAGTTGACAGCTGGCTTCAAGACATGCTTCCCTGAGAGAGCTGAGGACAGGGCAGAACCCTCCCGCATGCTGCCTGACTGTAGGAGTAGCTGCTAACATCCTAATGTTAGTGGCTGGGAGAGGTTGCGGGAAAAGCATGTGTGAGCACTGGGCCTGAACTCCCGTGTATCTGAGTTGAATACAGCGATTTCCAACGGCTTTCCTCAACCAGAGTGTAGCTAGGTTCCAAATCCCATGTACGAGCGGGTAGCAGACATCTGCCTCCCATGCATACACACTTCTGAGAGTTGAGCTTATGGCCTGTACCTCCACATCCAGCCTGCTGGTACCCTTGGCTTCTAAAAGGCCTAGGCTCGCTGTTTGACGGAAGTGCTGGGAGAGGTAATTGGAATCTCCCGGCACACAAGACGAGTGCCTCCAAGCTCAATTCACGATTTCCCAGTAATTCTTGTGGTAGACAGGTGCTACATACTAAGTTCCATATGTGAGATGGTAGCTGAACGCCTTGTCCAAAAGCATCTTACTTCTGAGAGTTGAGCCCACCCTCAGTCCCTCACAGTTCCACACTGCCTGCAGAGTGAGTTTCACACGTCTTCACCAGAGACGATTGCCAGAGGCTTCTGAGTACAAGTTAACAATGCAGACCTGGAGGGTATCTCCAGGTGCAGTAGAGTGGTAATCTTGGAACCTCCTGACTCAGAGTACTGCTACCTTCTCACTGCCATAGGAATGCAGCTAGTTGACAGCTGGCTTCAAGACATGCTTCCCTGTGAGAGCTGAGGACAGGGCAGAACCCTCCCGCATCCTGCCTGACTGTAGGAGTAGCTGCTAACATCCTAATGTTAGTGGCTGGGAGAGGTTGCGGGAAAAGCATGTGTGAGCACTGGGCCTGAACTCCCGTGTATCTGAGTTGAATACAGCGATTTCCAATGGCCTTCTTCAATCACAGTGTAGCTAGGTTCCAACTCCCATGTCCGAGTGGGTAGCAGACATCTGCCTCCCATGCATACACACTTCTGAGAGTTGAGCTTATGGCCTGTACCTCCACATCCAGCCTGCTGGTACCCTTGGCTTCTAAAAGGCCTAGGCTCGCTGTTTGACGGAAGTGCTGGGAGAGGTAATTGGAATCACCCGGCACACAAGACTAGTGCCTCCAAGCTCAGTTCAGCGATTTCCTAGTAATTCCTGTGGTAGACTGGTGCTACATACTAAGTTCCATACGTGAGAGGGTAGCTGAACGCCTTGTCCAAAACCATCTTACTTCTGAGAGTTGAGCTCAGCCTCAGTCCCTCACAGTTCCACACTGCCTGCAGAGTGAGTTTCGCAGGTCTTCAGCAGAGACGTTTGCCAGAGGCTTCTGAGACGCAGGGTAACAATGCAGACCTGGAGGGTATCCCCAGGTGCAGTCGACTGGTAATCTTGGAACCTCCTGACTCAGAATACTGCTACCTTCTCACTGCCATAGGAATGCAGCTAGTTGACAGCTGGCTTCAAGACATGCTTCCCTGAGAGAGCTGAGGACAGGGCAGAACCCTCCCGCATGCTGCCTGACTGTAGGAGTAGCTGCTAACATCCTAATGTTAGTGGCTGGGAGAGGTTGCGGGAAAAGCATGTGTGAGCACTGGGCCTGAACTCCCGTGTATCTGAGTTGAATACAGCGATTTCCAACGGCTTTCCTCAACCAGAGTGTAGCTAGGTTCCAAATCCCATGTACGAGCGGGTAGCAGACATCTGCCTCCCATGCATACACACTTCTGAGAGTTGAGCTTATGGCCTGTACCTCCACATCCAGCCTGCTGGTACCCTTGGCTTCTAAAAGGCCTAGGCTCGCTGTTTGACGGAAGTGCTGGGAGAGGTAATTGGAATCTCCCGGCACACAAGACGAGTGCCTCCAAGCTCAATTCACGATTTCCCAGTAATTCTTGTGGTAGACAGGTGCTACATACTAAGTTCCATATGTGAGATGGTAGCTGAACGCCTTGTCCAAAAGCATCTTACTTCTGAGAGTTGAGCCCACCCTCAGTCCCTCACAGTTCCACACTGCCTGCAGAGTGAGTTTCACACGTCTTCACCAGAGACGATTGCCAGAGGCTTCTGAGTACAAGTTAACAATGCAGACCTGGAGGGTATCTCCAGGTGCAGTAGAGTGGTAATCTTGGAACCTCCTGACTCAGAGTACTGCTACCTTCTCACTGCCATAGGAATGCAGCTAGTTGACAGCTGGCTTCAAGACATGCTTCCCTGTGAGAGCTGAGGACAGGGCAGAACCCTCCCGCATCCTGCCTGACTGTAGGAGTAGCTGCTAACATCCTAATGTTAGTGGCTGGGAGAGGTTGCGGGAAAAGCATGTGTGAGCACTGGGCCTGAACTCCCGTGTATCTGAGTTGAATACAGCGATTTCCAATGGCCTTCTTCAATCACAGTGTAGCTAGGTTCCAACTCCCATGTCCGAGTGGGTAGCAGACATCTGCCTCCCATGCATACACACTTCTGAGAGTTGAGCTTATGGCCTGTACCTCCACATCCAGCCTGCTGGTACCCTTGGCTTCTAAAAGGCCTAGGCTCGCTGTTTGACGGAAGTGCTGGGAGAGGTAATTGGAATCACCCGGCACACAAGACTAGTGCCTCCAAGCTCAGTTCAGCGATTTCCTAGTAATTCCTGTGGTAGACTGGTGCTACATACTAAGTTCCATACGTGAGAGGGTAGCTGAACGCCTTGTCCAAAACCATCTTACTTCTGAGAGTTGAGCTCAGCCTCAGTCCCTCACAGTTCCACACTGCCTGCAGAGTGAGTTTCGCAGGTCTTCAGCAGAGACGTTTGCCAGAGGCTTCTGAGACGCAGGGTAACAATGCAGACCTGGAGGGTATCCCCAGGTGCAGTCGACTGGTAATCTTGGAACCTCCTGACTCAGAATACTGCTACCTTCTCACTGCCATAGGAATGCAGCTAGTTGACAGCTGGCTTCAAGACATGCTTCCCTGTGAGAGCTGAGGACAGGGCAGAACCCTCCCGCATGCTGCCTGACTGTAGGAGTAGCTGCTAACATCCTAATGTTAGTGGCTGGGAGAGGTTGCGGGAAAAGCATGTGTGAGCACTGGGCCTGAACTCCCGTGTATCTGAGTTGAATACAGCGATTTCCAACGGCTTTCCTCAACCAGAGTGTAGCTAGGTTCCAAATCCCATGTACGAGCGGGTAGCAGACATCTGCCTCCCATGCATACACACTTCTGAGAGTTGAGCTTATGGCCTGTACCTCCACATCCAGCCTGCTGGTACCCTTGGCTTCTAAAAGGCCTAGGCTCGCTGTTTGACGGAAGTGCTGGGAGAGGTAATTGGAATCTCCCGGCACACAAGACGAGTGCCTCCAAGCTCAATTCACGATTTCCCAGTAATTCTTGTGGTAGACAGGTGCTACATACTAAGTTCCATACGTGAGAGGGTAGCTGAACGCCTTGTCCAAAAGCATCTTACTTCTGAGAGTTGAGCCCACCCTCAGTCCCTCACAGTTCCACACTGCCTGCAGAGTGAGTTTCACACGTCTTCACCAGAGACGATTGCCAGAGGCTTCTGAGTACAAGTTAACAATGCAGACCTGGAGGGTATCTCCAGGTGCAGTAGAGTGGTAATCTTGGAACCTCCTGACTCAGAGTACTGCTACCTTCTCACTGCCATAGGAATGCAGCTAGTTGACAGCTGGCTTCAAGACATGCTTCCCTGTGAGAGCTGAGGACAGGGCAGAACCCTCCCGCATCCTGCCTGACTGTAGGAGTAGCTGCTAACATCCTAATGTTAGTGGCTGGGAGAGGTTGCGGGAAAAGCATGTGTGAGCACTGGGCCTGAACTCCCGTGTATCTGAGTTGAATACAGCGATTTCCAATGGCCTTCTTCAATCACAGTGTAGCTAGGTTCCAACTCCCATGTCCGAGTGGGTAGCAGACATCTGCCTCCCATGCATACACACTTCTGAGAGTTGAGCTTATGGCCTGTACCTCCACATCCAGCCTGCTGGTACCCTTGGCTTCTAAAAGGCCTAGGCTCGCTGTTTGACGGAAGTGCTGGGAGAGGTAATTGGAATCACCCGGCACACAAGACTAGTGCCTCCAAGCTCAGTTCAGCGATTTCCTAGTAATTCCTGTGGTAGACTGGTGCTACATACTAAGTTCCATACGTGAGAGGGTAGCTGAACGCCTTGTCCAAAACCATCTTACTTCTGAGAGTTGAGCTCAGCCTCAGTCCCTCACAGTTCCACACTGCCTGCAGAGTGAGTTTCGCAGGTCTTCAGCAGAGACGTTTGCCAGAGGCTTCTGAGACGCAGGGTAACAATGCAGACCTGGAGGGTATCCCCAGGTGCAGTCGACTGGTAATCTTGGAACCTCCTGACTCAGAATACTGCTACCTTCTCACTGCCATAGGAATGCAGCTAGTTGACAGCTGGCTTCAAGACATGCTTCCCTGTGAGAGCTGAGGACAGGGCAGAACCCTCCCGCATGCTGCCTGACTGTAGGAGTAGCTGCTAACATCCTAATGTTAGTGGCTGGGAGAGGTTGCGGGAAAAGCATGTGTGAGCACTGGGCCTGAACTCCCGTGTATCTGAGTTGAATACAGCGATTTCCAACGGCTTTCCTCAACCAGAGTGTAGCTAGGTTCCAAATCCCATGTACGAGCGGGTAGCAGACATCTGCCTCCCATGCATACACACTTCTGAGAGTTGAGCTTATGGCCTGTACCTCCACATCCAGCCTGCTGGTACCCTTGGCTTCTAAAAGGCCTAGGCTCGCTGTTTGACGGAAGTGCTGGGAGAGGTAATTGGAATCTCCCGGCACACAAGACGAGTGCCTCCAAGCTCAATTCAGCGATTTCCCTAGTAATTCTGTGGTAGACAGGTGCTACATACTAAGTTCCATACGTGAGAGGGTAGCTGAACGCCTTGTCCAAAACCATCTTACTTCTGAGAGTTGAGCTCAGCCTCAGTCCCTCACAGTTCCACACTGCCTGCAGAGTGAGTTTCGCAGGTCTTCAGCAGAGACGTTTGCCAGAGGCTTCTGAGACGCAGGGTAACAATGCAGACCTGGAGGGTATCCCCAGGTGCAGTCGACTGGTAATCTTGGAACCTCCTGACTCAGAATACTGCTACCTTCTCACTGCCATAGGAATGCAGCTAGTTGACAGCTAGCTGGCTTCAAGACATGCTTCCCTGTGAGAGCTGAGGACAGGGCAGAACCCTCCCGCATGCTGCCTGACTGTAGGAGTAGCTGCTAACATCCTAATGTTAGTGGCTGGGAGAGGTTGCGGGAAAAGCATGTGTGAGCACTGGGCCTGAACTCCCGTGTATCTGAGTTGAATACAGCGATTTCCAACGGCTTTCCTCAACCAGAGTGTAGCTAGGTTCCAAATCCCATGTACGAGCGGGTAGCAGACATCTGCCTCCCATGCATACACACTTCTGAGAGTTGAGCTTATGGCCTGTACCTCCACATCCAGCCTGCTGGTACCCTTGGCTTCTAAAAGGCCTAGGCTCGCTGTTTGACGGAAGTGCTGGGAGAGGTAATTGGAATCTCCCGGCACACAAGACGAGTGCCTCCAAGCTCAATTCAGCGATTTCCCTAGTAATTCTTGTGGTAGACAGGTGCTACATACTAAGTTCCATATGTGAGAGGGTAGCTGAACGCCTTGTCCAAAAGCATCTTACTTCTGAGAGTTGAGCTCACCCTCAGTCCCTCACAGTTCCACACTGCCTGCAGAGTGAGTTTCAGCAGGTCTTCAGCAGAGACGATTGCCAGAGGCTTCTGAGTACGCAGGGTAACAATGCAGACCTGGAGGGTATCTCCAGGTGCAGTAGACTGGTAATCTTGGAACCTCCTGACTCAGAGTACTGCTACCTTCTCACTGCCATAGGAATGCAGCTAGTTGACAGCTGGCTTCAAGACATGCTTCCCTGTGAGAGCTGAGGACAGGGCAGAACCCTCCCGCATGCTGCCTGACTGTAGGAGTAGCTGCTAACATCCTAATGTTAGTGGCTGGGAGAGGTTGCGGGAAAAGCATGTGTGAGCACTGGGCCTGAACTCCCGTGTATCTGAGTTGAATACAGCGATTTCCAATGGCCTTCTTCAATCACAGTGTAGCTAGGTTCCAACTCCCATGTCCGAGTGGGTAGCAGACATCTGCCTCCCATGCATACACACTTCTGAGAGTTGAGCTTATGGCCTGTACCTCCACATCCAGCCTGCTGGTACCCTTGGCTTCTAAAAGGCCTAGGCTCGCTGTTTGACGGAAGTGCTGGGAGAGGTAATTGGAATCACCCGGCACACAAGACTAGTGCCTCCAAGCTCAGTTCAGCGATTTCCTAGTAATTCCTGTGGTAGACTGGTGCTACATACTAAGTTCCATACGTGAGAGGGTAGCTGAACGCCTTGTCCAAAAGCATCTTACTTCTGAGAGTTGAGCCCACCCTCAGTCCCTCACAGTTCCACACTGCCTGCAGAGTGAGTTTCACACGTCTTCACCAGAGACGATTGCCAGAGGCTTCTGAGTACAAGTTAACAATGCAGACCTGGAGGGTATCTCCAGGTGCAGTAGAGTGGTAATCTTGGAACCTCCTGACTCAGAGTACTGCTACCTTCTCACTGCCATAGGAATGCAGCTAGTTGACAGCTGGCTTCAAGACATGCTTCCCTGTGAGAGCTGAGGACAGGGCAGAACCCTCCCGCATCCTGCCTGACTGTAGGAGTAGCTGCTAACATCCTAATGTTAGTGGCTGGGAGAGGTTGCGGGAAAAGCATGTGTGAGCACTGGGCCTGAACTCCCGTGTATCTGAGTTGAATACAGCGATTTCCAATGGCCTTCTTCAATCACAGTGTAGCTAGGTTCCAACTCCCATGTCCGAGTGGGTAGCAGACATCTGCCTCCCATGCATACACACTTCTGAGAGTTGAGCTTATGGCCTGTACCTCCACATCCAGCCTGCTGGTACCCTTGGCTTCTAAAAGGCCTAGGCTCGCTGTTTGACGGAAGTGCTGGGAGAGGTAATTGGAATCACCCGGCACACAAGACTAGTGCCTCCAAGCTCAGTTCAGCGATTTCCTAGTAATTCCTGTGGTAGACTGGTGCTACATACTAAGTTCCATACGTGAGAGGGTAGCTGAACGCCTTGTCCAAAACCATCTTACTTCTGAGAGTTGAGCTCAGCCTCAGTCCCTCACAGTTCCACACTGCCTGCAGAGTGAGTTTCGCAGGTCTTCAGCAGAGACGTTTGCCAGAGGCTTCTGAGACGCAGGGTAACAATGCAGACCTGGAGGGTATCCCCAGGTGCAGTCGACTGGTAATCTTGGAACCTCCTGACTCAGAATACTGCTACCTTCTCACTGCCATAGGAATGCAGCTAGTTGACAGCTGGCTTCAAGACATGCTTCCCTGAGAGAGCTGAGGACAGGGCAGAACCCTCCCGCATGCTGCCTGACTGTAGGAGTAGCTGCTAACATCCTAATGTTAGTGGCTGGGAGAGGTTGCGGGAAAAGCATGTGTGAGCACTGGGCCTGAACTCCCGTGTATCTGAGTTGAATACAGCGATTTCCAACGGCTTTCCTCAACCAGAGTGTAGCTAGGTTCCAAATCCCATGTACGAGCGGGTAGCAGACATCTGCCTCCCATGCATACACACTTCTGAGAGTTGAGCTTATGGCCTGTACCTCCACATCCAGCCTGCTGGTACCCTTGGCTTCTAAAAGGCCTAGGCTCGCTGTTTGACGGAAGTGCTGGGAGAGGTAATTGGAATCTCCCGGCACACAAGACGAGTGCCTCCAAGCTCAATTCACGATTTCCCAGTAATTCTTGTGGTAGACAGGTGCTACATACTAAGTTCCATATGTGAGATGGTAGCTGAACGCCTTGTCCAAAAGCATCTTACTTCTGAGAGTTGAGCCCACCCTCAGTCCCTCACAGTTCCACACTGCCTGCAGAGTGAGTTTCACACGTCTTCACCAGAGACGATTGCCAGAGGCTTCTGAGTACAAGTTAACAATGCAGACCTGGAGGGTATCTCCAGGTGCAGTAGAGTGGTAATCTTGGAACCTCCTGACTCAGAGTACTGCTACCTTCTCACTGCCATAGGAATGCAGCTAGTTGACAGCTGGCTTCAAGACATGCTTCCCTGTGAGAGCTGAGGACAGGGCAGAACCCTCCCGCATCCTGCCTGACTGTAGGAGTAGCTGCTAACATCCTAATGTTAGTGGCTGGGAGAGGTTGCGGGAAAAGCATGTGTGAGCACTGGGCCTGAACTCCCGTGTATCTGAGTTGAATACAGCGATTTCCAATGGCCTTCTTCAATCACAGTGTAGCTAGGTTCCAACTCCCATGTCCGAGTGGGTAGCAGACATCTGCCTCCCATGCATACACACTTCTGAGAGTTGAGCTTATGGCCTGTACCTCCACATCCAGCCTGCTGGTACCCTTGGCTTCTAAAAGGCCTAGGCTCGCTGTTTGACGGAAGTGCTGGGAGAGGTAATTGGAATCACCCGGCACACAAGACTAGTGCCTCCAAGCTCAGTTCAGCGATTTCCTAGTAATTCCTGTGGTAGACTGGTGCTACATACTAAGTTCCATACGTGAGAGGGTAGCTGAACGCCTTGTCCAAAACCATCTTACTTCTGAGAGTTGAGCTCAGCCTCAGTCCCTCACAGTTCCACACTGCCTGCAGAGTGAGTTTCGCAGGTCTTCAGCAGAGACGTTTGCCAGAGGCTTCTGAGACGCAGGGTAACAATGCAGACCTGGAGGGTATCCCCAGGTGCAGTCGACTGGTAATCTTGGAACCTCCTGACTCAGAATACTGCTACCTTCTCACTGCCATAGGAATGCAGCTAGTTGACAGCTAGCTGGCTTCAAGACATGCTTCCCTGAGAGAGCTGAGGACAGGGCAGAACCCTCCCGCATGCTGCCTGACTGTAGGAGTAGCTGCTAACATCCTAATGTTAGTGGCTGGGAGAGGTTGCGGGAAAAGCATGTGTGAGCACTGGGCCTGAACTCCCGTGTATCTGAGTTGAATACAGCGATTTCCAACGGCTTTCCTCAACCAGAGTGTAGCTAGGTTCCAAATCCCATGTACGAGCGGGTAGCAGACATCTGCCTCCCATGCATACACACTTCTGAGAGTTGAGCTTATGGCCTGTACCTCCACATCCAGCCTGCTGGTACCCTTGGCTTCTAAAAGGCCTAGGCTCGCTGTTTGACGGAAGTGCTGGGAGAGGTAATTGGAATCTCCCGGCACACAAGACGAGTGCCTCCAAGCTCAATTCACGATTTCCCAGTAATTCTTGTGGTAGACAGGTGCTACATACTAAGTTCCATATGTGAGATGGTAGCTGAACGCCTTGTCCAAAAGCATCTTACTTCTGAGAGTTGAGCCCACCCTCAGTCCCTCACAGTTCCACACTGCCTGCAGAGTGAGTTTCACACGTCTTCACCAGAGACGATTGCCAGAGGCTTCTGAGTACAAGTTAACAATGCAGACCTGGAGGGTATCTCCAGGTGCAGTAGAGTGGTAATCTTGGAACCTCCTGACTCAGAGTACTGCTACCTTCTCACTGCCATAGGAATGCAGCTAGTTGACAGCTGGCTTCAAGACATGCTTCCCTGTGAGAGCTGAGGACAGGGCAGAACCCTCCCGCATCCTGCCTGACTGTAGGAGTAGCTGCTAACATCCTAATGTTAGTGGCTGGGAGAGGTTGCGGGAAAAGCATGTGTGAGCACTGGGCCTGAACTCCCGTGTATCTGAGTTGAATACAGCGATTTCCAATGGCCTTCTTCAATCACAGTGTAGCTAGGTTCCAACTCCCATGTCCGAGTGGGTAGCAGACATCTGCCTCCCATGCATACACACTTCTGAGAGTTGAGCTTATGGCCTGTACCTCCACATCCAGCCTGCTGGTACCCTTGGCTTCTAAAAGGCCTAGGCTCGCTGTTTGACGGAAGTGCTGGGAGAGGTAATTGGAATCACCCGGCACACAAGACTAGTGCCTCCAAGCTCAGTTCAGCGATTTCCTAGTAATTCCTGTGGTAGACTGGTGCTACATACTAAGTTCCATACGTGAGAGGGTAGCTGAACGCCTTGTCCAAAACCATCTTACTTCTGAGAGTTGAGCTCAGCCTCAGTCCCTCACAGTTCCACACTGCCTGCAGAGTGAGTTTCGCAGGTCTTCAGCAGAGACGTTTGCCAGAGGCTTCTGAGACGCAGGGTAACAATGCAGACCTGGAGGGTATCCCCAGGTGCAGTCGACTGGTAATCTTGGAACCTCCTGACTCAGAATACTGCTACCTTCTCACTGCCATAGGAATGCAGCTAGTTGACAGCTAGCTGGCTTCAAGACATGCTTCCCTGATGAGAGCTGAGGACAGGGCAGAACCCTCCCGCATGCTGCCTGACTGTAGGAGTAGCTGCTAACATCCTAATGTTAGTGGCTGGGAGAGGTTGCGGGAAAAGCATGTGTGAGCACTGGGCCTGAACTCCCGTGTATCTGAGTTGAATACAGCGATTTCCAACGGCTTTCCTCAACCAGAGTGTAGCTAGGTTCCAAATCCCATGTACGAGCGGGTAGCAGACATCTGCCTCCCATGCATACACACTTCTGAGAGTTGAGCTTATGGCCTGTACCTCCACATCCAGCCTGCTGGTACCCTTGGCTTCTAAAAGGCCTAGGCTCGCTGTTTGACGGAAGTGCTGGGAGAGGTAATTGGAATCTCCCGGCACACAAGACGAGTGCCTCCAAGCTCAATTCACGATTTCCCAGTAATTCTTGTGGTAGACAGGTGCTACATACTAAGTTCCATATGTGAGATGGTAGCTGAACGCCTTGTCCAAAAGCATCTTACTTCTGAGAGTTGAGCCCACCCTCAGTCCCTCACAGTTCCACACTGCCTGCAGAGTGAGTTTCACACGTCTTCACCAGAGACGATTGCCAGAGGCTTCTGAGTACAAGTTAACAATGCAGACCTGGAGGGTATCTCCAGGTGCAGTAGAGTGGTAATCTTGGAACCTCCTGACTCAGAGTACTGCTACCTTCTCACTGCCATAGGAATGCAGCTAGTTGACAGCTGGCTTCAAGACATGCTTCCCTGTGAGAGCTGAGGACAGGGCAGAACCCTCCCGCATCCTGCCTGACTGTAGGAGTAGCTGCTAACATCCTAATGTTAGTGGCTGGGAGAGGTTGCGGGAAAAGCATGTGTGAGCACTGGGCCTGAACTCCCGTGTATCTGAGTTGAATACAGCGATTTCCAATGGCCTTCTTCAATCACAGTGTAGCTAGGTTCCAACTCCCATGTCCGAGTGGGTAGCAGACATCTGCCTCCCATGCATACACACTTCTGAGAGTTGAGCTTATGGCCTGTACCTCCACATCCAGCCTGCTGGTACCCTTGGCTTCTAAAAGGCCTAGGCTCGCTGTTTGACGGAAGTGCTGGGAGAGGTAATTGGAATCACCCGGCACACAAGACTAGTGCCTCCAAGCTCAGTTCAGCGATTTCCTAGTAATTCCTGTGGTAGACTGGTGCTACATACTAAGTTCCATACGTGAGAGGGTAGCTGAACGCCTTGTCCAAAACCATCTTACTTCTGAGAGTTGAGCTCAGCCTCAGTCCCTCACAGTTCCACACTGCCTGCAGAGTGAGTTTCGCAGGTCTTCAGCAGAGACGTTTGCCAGAGGCTTCTGAGACGCAGGGTAACAATGCAGACCTGGAGGGTATCCCCAGGTGCAGTAGACTGGTAATCTTGGAACCTCCTGACTCAGAATACTGCTACCTTCTCACTGCCATAGGAATGCAGCTAGTTGACAGCTAGCTGGCTTCAAGACATGCTTCCCTGAGAGAGCTGAGGACAGGGCAGAACCCTCCCGCATGCTGCCTGACTGTAGGAGTAGCTGCTAACATCCTAATGTTAGTGGCTGGGAGAGGTTGCGGGAAAAGCATGTGTGAGCACTGGGCCTGAACTCCCGTGTATCTGAGTTGAATACAGCGATTTCCAACGGCTTTCCTCAACCAGAGTGTAGCTAGGTTCCAAATCCCATGTACGAGCGGGTAGCAGACATCTGCCTCCCATGCATACACACTTCTGAGAGTTGAGCTTATGGCCTGTACCTCCACATCCAGCCTGCTGGTACCCTTGGCTTCTAAAAGGCCTAGGCTCGCTGTTTGACGGAAGTGCTGGGAGAGGTAATTGGAATCTCCCGGCACACAAGACGAGTGCCTCCAAGCTCAATTCACGATTTCCCAGTAATTCTTGTGGTAGACAGGTGCTACATACTAAGTTCCATATGTGAGATGGTAGCTGAACGCCTTGTCCAAAAGCATCTTACTTCTGAGAGTTGAGCCCACCCTCAGTCCCTCACAGTTCCACACTGCCTGCAGAGTGAGTTTCACACGTCTTCACCAGAGACGATTGCCAGAGGCTTCTGAGTACAAGTTAACAATGCAGACCTGGAGGGTATCTCCAGGTGCAGTAGAGTGGTAATCTTGGAACCTCCTGACTCAGAGTACTGCTACCTTCTCACTGCCATAGGAATGCAGCTAGTTGACAGCTGGCTTCAAGACATGCTTCCCTGTGAGAGCTGAGGACAGGGCAGAACCCTCCCGCATCCTGCCTGACTGTAGGAGTAGCTGCTAACATCCTAATGTTAGTGGCTGGGAGAGGTTGCGGGAAAAGCATGTGTGAGCACTGGGCCTGAACTCCCGTGTATCTGAGTTGAATACAGCGATTTCCAATGGCCTTCTTCAATCACAGTGTAGCTAGGTTCCAACTCCCATGTCCGAGTGGGTAGCAGACATCTGCCTCCCATGCATACACACTTCTGAGAGTTGAGCTTATGGCCTGTACCTCCACATCCAGCCTGCTGGTACCCTTGGCTTCTAAAAGGCCTAGGCTCGCTGTTTGACGGAAGTGCTGGGAGAGGTAATTGGAATCACCCGGCACACAAGACTAGTGCCTCCAAGCTCAGTTCAGCGATTTCCTAGTAATTCCTGTGGTAGACTGGTGCTACATACTAAGTTCCATACGTGAGAGGGTAGCTGAACGCCTTGTCCAAAACCATCTTACTTCTGAGAGTTGAGCTCAGCCTCAGTCCCTCACAGTTCCACACTGCCTGCAGAGTGAGTTTCGCAGGTCTTCAGCAGAGACGTTTGCCAGAGGCTTCTGAGACGCAGGGTAACAATGCAGACCTGGAGGGTATCCCCAGGTGCAGTCGACTGGTAATCTTGGAACCTCCTGACTCAGAATACTGCTACCTTCTCACTGCCATAGGAATGCAGCTAGTTGACAGCTGGCTTCAAGACATGCTTCCCTGTGAGAGCTGAGGACAGGGCAGAACCCTCCCGCATGCTGCCTGACTGTAGGAGTAGCTGCTAACATCCTAATGTTAGTGGCTGGGAGAGGTTGCGGGAAAAGCATGTGTGAGCACTGGGCCTGAACTCCCGTGTATCTGAGTTGAATACAGCGATTTCCAACGGCCTTTCCTCAACCAGAGTGTAGCTAGGTTCCAAATCCCATGTACGAGCGGGTAGCAGACATCTGCCTCCCATGCATACACACTTCTGAGAGTTGAGCTTATGGCCTGTACCTCCACATCCAGCCTGCTGGTACCCTTGGCTTCTAAAAGGCCTAGGCTCGCTGTTTGACGGAAGTGCTGGGAGAGGTAATTGGAATCTCCCGGCACACAAGACGAGTGCCTCCAAGCTCAATTCACGATTTCCCAGTAATTCTTGTGGTAGACAGGTGCTACATACTAAGTTCCATATGTGAGATGGTAGCTGAACGCCTTGTCCAAAAGCATCTTACTTCTGAGAGTTGAGCCCACCCTCAGTCCCTCACAGTTCCACACTGCCTGCAGAGTGAGTTTCACACGTCTTCACCAGAGACGATTGCCAGAGGCTTCTGAGTACAAGTTAACAATGCAGACCTGGAGGGTATCTCCAGGTGCAGTAGAGTGGTAATCTTGGAACCTCCTGACTCAGAGTACTGCTACCTTCTCACTGCCATAGGAATGCAGCTAGTTGACAGCTGGCTTCAAGACATGCTTCCCTGTGAGAGCTGAGGACAGGGCAGAACCCTCCCGCATCCTGCCTGACTGTAGGAGTAGCTGCTAACATCCTAATGTTAGTGGCTGGGAGAGGTTGCGGGAAAAGCATGTGTGAGCACTGGGCCTGAACTCCCGTGTATCTGAGTTGAATACAGCGATTTCCAATGGCCTTCTTCAATCACAGTGTAGCTAGGTTCCAACTCCCATGTCCGAGTGGGTAGCAGACATCTGCCTCCCATGCATACACACTTCTGAGAGTTGAGCTTATGGCCTGTACCTCCACATCCAGCCTGCTGGTACCCTTGGCTTCTAAAAGGCCTAGGCTCGCTGTTTGACGGAAGTGCTGGGAGAGGTAATTGGAATCACCCGGCACACAAGACTAGTGCCTCCAAGCTCAGTTCAGCGATTTCCTAGTAATTCCTGTGGTAGACTGGTGCTACATACTAAGTTCCATACGTGAGAGGGTAGCTGAACGCCTTGTCCAAAACCATCTTACTTCTGAGAGTTGAGCTCAGCCTCAGTCCCTCACAGTTCCACACTGCCTGCAGAGTGAGTTTCGCAGGTCTTCAGCAGAGACGTTTGCCAGAGGCTTCTGAGACGCAGGGTAACAATGCAGACCTGGAGGGTATCCCCAGGTGCAGTCGACTGGTAATCTTGGAACCTCCTGACTCAGAATACTGCTACCTTCTCACTGCCATAGGAATGCAGCTAGTTGACAGCTGGCTTCAAGACATGCTTCCCTGTGAGAGCTGAGGACAGGGCAGAACCCTCCCGCATGCTGCCTGACTGTAGGAGTAGCTGCTAACATCCTAATGTTAGTGGCTGGGAGAGGTTGCGGGAAAAGCATGTGTGAGCACTGGGCCTGAACTCCCGTGTATCTGAGTTGAATACAGCGATTTCCAACGGCTTTCCTCAACCAGAGTGTAGCTAGGTTCCAAATCCCATGTACGAGCGGGTAGCAGACATCTGCCTCCCATGCATACACACTTCTGAGAGTTGAGCTTATGGCCTGTACCTCCACATCCAGCCTGCTGGTACCCTTGGCTTCTAAAAGGCCTAGGCTCGCTGTTTGACGGAAGTGCTGGGAGAGGTAATTGGAATCTCCCGGCACACAAGACGAGTGCCTCCAAGCTCAATTCACGATTTCCCAGTAATTCTTGTGGTAGACAGGTGCTACATACTAAGTTCCATATGTGAGATGGTAGCTGAACGCCTTGTCCAAAAGCATCTTACTTCTGAGAGTTGAGCCCACCCTCAGTCCCTCACAGTTCCACACTGCCTGCAGAGTGAGTTTCACACGTCTTCACCAGAGACGATTGCCAGAGGCTTCTGAGTACAAGTTAACAATGCAGACCTGGAGGGTATCTCCAGGTGCAGTAGAGTGGTAATCTTGGAACCTCCTGACTCAGAGTACTGCTACCTTCTCACTGCCATAGGAATGCAGCTAGTTGACAGCTGGCTTCAAGACATGCTTCCCTGTGAGAGCTGAGGACAGGGCAGAACCCTCCCGCATCCTGCCTGACTGTAGGAGTAGCTGCTAACATCCTAATGTTAGTGGCTGGGAGAGGTTGCGGGAAAAGCATGTGTGAGCACTGGGCCTGAACTCCCGTGTATCTGAGTTGAATACAGCGATTTCCAATGGCCTTCTTCAATCACAGTGTAGCTAGGTTCCAACTCCCATGTCCGAGTGGGTAGCAGACATCTGCCTCCCATGCATACACACTTCTGAGAGTTGAGCTTATGGCCTGTACCTCCACATCCAGCCTGCTGGTACCCTTGGCTTCTAAAAGGCCTAGGCTCGCTGTTTGACGGAAGTGCTGGGAGAGGTAATTGGAATCACCCGGCACACAAGACTAGTGCCTCCAAGCTCAGTTCAGCGATTTCCTAGTAATTCCTGTGGTAGACTGGTGCTACATACTAAGTTCCATACGTGAGAGGGTAGCTGAACGCCTTGTCCAAAACCATCTTACTTCTGAGAGTTGAGCTCAGCCTCAGTCCCTCACAGTTCCACACTGCCTGCAGAGTGAGTTTCGCAGGTCTTCAGCAGAGACGTTTGCCAGAGGCTTCTGAGACGCAGGGTAACAATGCAGACCTGGAGGGTATCCCCAGGTGCAGTCGACTGGTAATCTTGGAACCTCCTGACTCAGAATACTGCTACCTTCTCACTGCCATAGGAATGCAGCTAGTTGACAGCTAGCTGGCTTCAAGACATGCTTCCCTGAGAGAGCTGAGGACAGGGCAGAACCCTCCCGCATGCTGCCTGACTGTAGGAGTAGCTGCTAACATCCTAATGTTAGTGGCTGGGAGAGGTTGCGGGAAAAGCATGTGTGAGCACTGGGCCTGAACTCCCGTGTATCTGAGTTGAATACAGCGATTTCCAACGGCCTTTCCTCAACCAGAGTGTAGCTAGGTTCCAAATCCCATGTACGAGCGGGTAGCAGACATCTGCCTCCCATGCATACACACTTCTGAGAGTTGAGCTTATGGCCTGTACCTCCACATCCAGCCTGCTGGTACCCTTGGCTTCTAAAAGGCCTAGGCTCGCTGTTTGACGGAAGTGCTGGGAGAGGTAATTGGAATCTCCCGGCACACAAGACGAGTGCCTCCAAGCTCAATTCACGATTTCCCAGTAATTCTTGTGGTAGACAGGTGCTACATACTAAGTTCCATATGTGAGATGGTAGCTGAACGCCTTGTCCAAAAGCATCTTACTTCTGAGAGTTGAGCCCACCCTCAGTCCCTCACAGTTCCACACTGCCTGCAGAGTGAGTTTCACACGTCTTCACCAGAGACGATTGCCAGAGGCTTCTGAGTACAAGTTAACAATGCAGACCTGGAGGGTATCTCCAGGTGCAGTAGAGTGGTAATCTTGGAACCTCCTGACTCAGAGTACTGCTACCTTCTCACTGCCATAGGAATGCAGCTAGTTGACAGCTGGCTTCAAGACATGCTTCCCTGTGAGAGCTGAGGACAGGGCAGAACCCTCCCGCATCCTGCCTGACTGTAGGAGTAGCTGCTAACATCCTAATGTTAGTGGCTGGGAGAGGTTGCGGGAAAAGCATGTGTGAGCACTGGGCCTGAACTCCCGTGTATCTGAGTTGAATACAGCGATTTCCAATGGCCTTCTTCAATCACAGTGTAGCTAGGTTCCAACTCCCATGTCCGAGTGGGTAGCAGACATCTGCCTCCCATGCATACACACTTCTGAGAGTTGAGCTTATGGCCTGTACCTCCACATCCAGCCTGCTGGTACCCTTGGCTTCTAAAAGGCCTAGGCTCGCTGTTTGACGGAAGTGCTGGGAGAGGTAATTGGAATCACCCGGCACACAAGACTAGTGCCTCCAAGCTCAGTTCAGCGATTTCCTAGTAATTCCTGTGGTAGACTGGTGCTACATACTAAGTTCCATACGTGAGAGGGTAGCTGAACGCCTTGTCCAAAACCATCTTACTTCTGAGAGTTGAGCTCAGCCTCAGTCCCTCACAGTTCCACACTGCCTGCAGAGTGAGTTTCGCAGGTCTTCAGCAGAGACGTTTGCCAGAGGCTTCTGAGACGCAGGGTAACA
The DNA here is from genome assembly GCF_011100685.1 of Canis lupus familiaris. NCBI lineage: Eukaryota > Metazoa > Chordata > Mammalia > Carnivora > Canidae > Canis > Canis lupus. Next base: position 90,362 of record NW_023331183.1, on the reverse strand, counting down.
ATGCAGACCTGGAGGGTATCCCCAGGTGCAGTCGACTGGTAATCTTGGAACCTCCTGACTCAGAATACTGCTACCTTCTCACTGCCATAGGAATGCAGCTAGTTGACAGCTAGCTGGCTTCAAGACATGCTTCCCTGTGAGAGCTGAGGACAGGGCAGAACCCTCCCGCATGCTGCCTGACTGTAGGAGTAGCTGCTAACATCCTAATGTTAGTGGCTGGGAGAGGTTGCGGGAAAAGCATGTGTGAGCACTGGGCCTGAACTCCCGTGTATCTGAGTTGAATACAGCGATTTCCAACGGCCTTTCCTCAACCAGAGTGTAGCTAGGTTCCAAATCCCATGTACGAGCGGGTAGCAGACATCTGCCTCCCATGCATACACACTTCTGAGAGTTGAGCTTATGGCCTGTACCTCCACATCCAGCCTGCTGGTACCCTTGGCTTCTAAAAGGCCTAGGCTCGCTGTTTGACGGAAGTGCTGGGAGAGGTAATTGGAATCTCCCGGCACACAAGACGAGTGCCTCCAAGCTCAATTCACGATTTCCCAGTAATTCTTGTGGTAGACAGGTGCTACATACTAAGTTCCATATGTGAGATGGTAGCTGAACGCCTTGTCCAAAAGCATCTTACTTCTGAGAGTTGAGCCCACCCTCAGTCCCTCACAGTTCCACACTGCCTGCAGAGTGAGTTTCACACGTCTTCACCAGAGACGATTGCCAGAGGCTTCTGAGTACAAGTTAACAATGCAGACCTGGAGGGTATCTCCAGGTGCAGTAGAGTGGTAATCTTGGAACCTCCTGACTCAGAGTACTGCTACCTTCTCACTGCCATAGGAATGCAGCTAGTTGACAGCTGGCTTCAAGACATGCTTCCCTGTGAGAGCTGAGGACAGGGCAGAACCCTCCCGCATCCTGCCTGACTGTAGGAGTAGCTGCTAACATCCTAATGTTAGTGGCTGGGAGAGGTTGCGGGAAAAGCATGTGTGAGCACTGGGCCTGAACTCCCGTGTATCTGAGTTGAATACAGCGATTTCCAATGGCCTTCTTCAATCACAGTGTAGCTAGGTTCCAACTCCCATGTCCGAGTGGGTAGCAGACATCTGCCTCCCATGCATACACACTTCTGAGAGTTGAGCTTATGGCCTGTACCTCCACATCCAGCCTGCTGGTACCCTTGGCTTCTAAAAGGCCTAGGCTCGCTGTTTGACGGAAGTGCTGGGAGAGGTAATTGGAATCACCCGGCACACAAGACTAGTGCCTCCAAGCTCAGTTCAGCGATTTCCTAGTAATTCCTGTGGTAGACTGGTGCTACATACTAAGTTCCATACGTGAGAGGGTAGCTGAACGCCTTGTCCAAAACCATCTTACTTCTGAGAGTTGAGCTCAGCCTCAGTCCCTCACAGTTCCACACTGCCTGCAGAGTGAGTTTCGCAGGTCTTCAGCAGAGACGTTTGCCAGAGGCTTCTGAGACGCAGGGTAACAATGCAGACCTGGAGGGTATCCCCAGGTGCAGTAGACTGGTAATCTTGGAACCTCCTGACTCAGAATACTGCTACCTTCTCACTGCCATAGGAATGCAGCTAGTTGACAGCTGGCTTCAAGACATGCTTCCCTGTGAGAGCTGAGGACAGGGCAGAACCCTCCCGCATGCTGCCTGACTGTAGGAGTAGCTGCTAACATCCTAATGTTAGTGGCTGGGAGAGGTTGCGGGAAAAGCATGTGTGAGCACTGGGCCTGAACTCCCGTGTATCTGAGTTGAATACAGCGATTTCCAACGGCCTTTCCTCAACCAGAGTGTAGCTAGGTTCCAAATCCCATGTACGAGCGGGTAGCAGACATCTGCCTCCCATGCATACACACTTCTGAGAGTTGAGCTTATGGCCTGTACCTCCACATCCAGCCTGCTGGTACCCTTGGCTTCTAAAAGGCCTAGGCTCGCTGTTTGACGGAAGTGCTGGGAGAGGTAATTGGAATCTCCCGGCACACAAGACGAGTGCCTCCAAGCTCAATTCACGATTTCCCAGTAATTCTTGTGGTAGACAGGTGCTACATACTAAGTTCCATATGTGAGATGGTAGCTGAACGCCTTGTCCAAAAGCATCTTACTTCTGAGAGTTGAGCCCACCCTCAGTCCCTCACAGTTCCACACTGCCTGCAGAGTGAGTTTCACACGTCTTCACCAGAGACGATTGCCAGAGGCTTCTGAGTACAAGTTAACAATGCAGACCTGGAGGGTATCTCCAGGTGCAGTAGAGTGGTAATCTTGGAACCTCCTGACTCAGAGTACTGCTACCTTCTCACTGCCATAGGAATGCAGCTAGTTGACAGCTGGCTTCAAGACATGCTTCCCTGTGAGAGCTGAGGACAGGGCAGAACCCTCCCGCATCCTGCCTGACTGTAGGAGTAGCTGCTAACATCCTAATGTTAGTGGCTGGGAGAGGTTGCGGGAAAAGCATGTGTGAGCACTGGGCCTGAACTCCCGTGTATCTGAGTTGAATACAGCGATTTCCAATGGCCTTCTTCAATCACAGTGTAGCTAGGTTCCAACTCCCATGTCCGAGTGGGTAGCAGACATCTGCCTCCCATGCATACACACTTCTGAGAGTTGAGCTTATGGCCTGTACCTCCACATCCAGCCTGCTGGTACCCTTGGCTTCTAAAAGGCCTAGGCTCGCTGTTTGACGGAAGTGCTGGGAGAGGTAATTGGAATCACCCGGCACACAAGACTAGTGCCTCCAAGCTCAGTTCAGCGATTTCCTAGTAATTCCTGTGGTAGACTGGTGCTACATACTAAGTTCCATACGTGAGAGGGTAGCTGAACGCCTTGTCCAAAACCATCTTACTTCTGAGAGTTGAGCTCAGCCTCAGTCCCTCACAGTTCCACACTGCCTGCAGAGTGAGTTTCGCAGGTCTTCAGCAGAGACGTTTGCCAGAGGCTTCTGAGACGCAGGGTAACAATGCAGACCTGGAGGGTATCCCCAGGTGCAGTCGACTGGTAATCTTGGAACCTCCTGACTCAGAATACTGCTACCTTCTCACTGCCATAGGAATGCAGCTAGTTGACAGCTAGCTGGCTTCAAGACATGCTTCCCTGAGAGAGCTGAGGACAGGGCAGAACCCTCCCGCATGCTGCCTGACTGTAGGAGTAGCTGCTAACATCCTAATGTTAGTGGCTGGGAGAGGTTGCGGGAAAAGCATGTGTGAGCACTGGGCCTGAACTCCCGTGTATCTGAGTTGAATACAGCGATTTCCAACGGCTTTCCTCAACCAGAGTGTAGCTAGGTTCCAAATCCCATGTACGAGCGGGTAGCAGACATCTGCCTCCCATGCATACACACTTCTGAGAGTTGAGCTTATGGCCTGTACCTCCACATCCAGCCTGCTGGTACCCTTGGCTTCTAAAAGGCCTAGGCTCGCTGTTTGACGGAAGTGCTGGGAGAGGTAATTGGAATCTCCCGGCACACAAGACGAGTGCCTCCAAGCTCAATTCACGATTTCCCAGTAATTCTTGTGGTAGACAGGTGCTACATACTAAGTTCCATATGTGAGATGGTAGCTGAACGCCTTGTCCAAAAGCATCTTACTTCTGAGAGTTGAGCCCACCCTCAGTCCCTCACAGTTCCACACTGCCTGCAGAGTGAGTTTCACACGTCTTCACCAGAGACGATTGCCAGAGGCTTCTGAGTACAAGTTAACAATGCAGACCTGGAGGGTATCTCCAGGTGCAGTAGAGTGGTAATCTTGGAACCTCCTGACTCAGAGTACTGCTACCTTCTCACTGCCATAGGAATGCAGCTAGTTGACAGCTGGCTTCAAGACATGCTTCCCTGTGAGAGCTGAGGACAGGGCAGAACCCTCCCGCATCCTGCCTGACTGTAGGAGTAGCTGCTAACATCCTAATGTTAGTGGCTGGGAGAGGTTGCGGGAAAAGCATGTGTGAGCACTGGGCCTGAACTCCCGTGTATCTGAGTTGAATACAGCGATTTCCAATGGCCTTCTTCAATCACAGTGTAGCTAGGTTCCAACTCCCATGTCCGAGTGGGTAGCAGACATCTGCCTCCCATGCATACACACTTCTGAGAGTTGAGCTTATGGCCTGTACCTCCACATCCAGCCTGCTGGTACCCTTGGCTTCTAAAAGGCCTAGGCTCGCTGTTTGACGGAAGTGCTGGGAGAGGTAATTGGAATCACCCGGCACACAAGACTAGTGCCTCCAAGCTCAGTTCAGCGATTTCCTAGTAATTCCTGTGGTAGACTGGTGCTACATACTAAGTTCCATACGTGAGAGGGTAGCTGAACGCCTTGTCCAAAACCATCTTACTTCTGAGAGTTGAGCTCAGCCTCAGTCCCTCACAGTTCCACACTGCCTGCAGAGTGAGTTTCGCAGGTCTTCAGCAGAGACGTTTGCCAGAGGCTTCTGAGACGCAGGGTAACAATGCAGACCTGGAGGGTATCCCCAGGTGCAGTCGACTGGTAATCTTGGAACCTCCTGACTCAGAATACTGCTACCTTCTCACTGCCATAGGAATGCAGCTAGTTGACAGCTGGCTTCAAGACATGCTTCCCTGTGAGAGCTGAGGACAGGGCAGAACCCTCCCGCATGCTGCCTGACTGTAGGAGTAGCTGCTAACATCCTAATGTTAGTGGCTGGGAGAGGTTGCGGGAAAAGCATGTGTGAGCACTGGGCCTGAACTCCCGTGTATCTGAGTTGAATACAGCGATTTCCAACGGCTTTCCTCAACCAGAGTGTAGCTAGGTTCCAAATCCCATGTACGAGCGGGTAGCAGACATCTGCCTCCCATGCATACACACTTCTGAGAGTTGAGCTTATGGCCTGTACCTCCACATCCAGCCTGCTGGTACCCTTGGCTTCTAAAAGGCCTAGGCTCGCTGTTTGACGGAAGTGCTGGGAGAGGTAATTGGAATCTCCCGGCACACAAGACGAGTGCCTCCAAGCTCAATTCACGATTTCCCAGTAATTCTTGTGGTAGACAGGTGCTACATACTAAGTTCCATATGTGAGATGGTAGCTGAACGCCTTGTCCAAAAGCATCTTACTTCTGAGAGTTGAGCCCACCCTCAGTCCCTCACAGTTCCACACTGCCTGCAGAGTGAGTTTCACACGTCTTCACCAGAGACGATTGCCAGAGGCTTCTGAGTACAAGTTAACAATGCAGACCTGGAGGGTATCTCCAGGTGCAGTAGAGTGGTAATCTTGGAACCTCCTGACTCAGAGTACTGCTACCTTCTCACTGCCATAGGAATGCAGCTAGTTGACAGCTGGCTTCAAGACATGCTTCCCTGTGAGAGCTGAGGACAGGGCAGAACCCTCCCGCATCCTGCCTGACTGTAGGAGTAGCTGCTAACATCCTAATGTTAGTGGCTGGGAGAGGTTGCGGGAAAAGCATGTGTGAGCACTGGGCCTGAACTCCCGTGTATCTGAGTTGAATACAGCGATTTCCAATGGCCTTCTTCAATCACAGTGTAGCTAGGTTCCAACTCCCATGTCCGAGTGGGTAGCAGACATCTGCCTCCCATGCATACACACTTCTGAGAGTTGAGCTTATGGCCTGTACCTCCACATCCAGCCTGCTGGTACCCTTGGCTTCTAAAAGGCCTAGGCTCGCTGTTTGACGGAAGTGCTGGGAGAGGTAATTGGAATCACCCGGCACACAAGACTAGTGCCTCCAAGCTCAGTTCAGCGATTTCCTAGTAATTCCTGTGGTAGACTGGTGCTACATACTAAGTTCCATACGTGAGAGGGTAGCTGAACGCCTTGTCCAAAACCATCTTACTTCTGAGAGTTGAGCTCAGCCTCAGTCCCTCACAGTTCCACACTGCCTGCAGAGTGAGTTTCGCAGGTCTTCAGCAGAGACGTTTGCCAGAGGCTTCTGAGACGCAGGGTAACAATGCAGACCTGGAGGGTATCCCCAGGTGCAGTAGACTGGTAATCTTGGAACCTCCTGACTCAGAATACTGCTACCTTCTCACTGCCATAGGAATGCAGCTAGTTGACAGCTGGCTTCAAGACATGCTTCCCTGTGAGAGCTGAGGACAGGGCAGAACCCTCCCGCATGCTGCCTGACTGTAGGAGTAGCTGCTAACATCCTAATGTTAGTGGCTGGGAGAGGTTGCGGGAAAAGCATGTGTGAGCACTGGGCCTGAACTCCCGTGTATCTGAGTTGAATACAGCGATTTCCAATGGCCTTCCTCAATCCAGAGTGTAGCTAGGTTCCAAATCCCATGTACGAGCTGGGTAGCAGACATCTGCCTCCCATGCATACACACTTCTGAGAGTTGAGCTTATGGCCTGTACCTCCACATCCAGCCTGCTGGTACCCTTGGCTTCTAAAAGGCCTAGGCTCGCTGTTTGACGGAAGTGCTGGGAGAGGTAATTGGAATCTCCCGGCACACAAGACGAGTGCCTCCAAGCTCAATTCACGATTTCCCAGTAATTCTTGTGGTAGACAGGTGCTACATACTAAGTTCCATATGTGAGATGGTAGCTGAACGCCTTGTCCAAAAGCATCTTACTTCTGAGAGTTGAGCCCACCCTCAGTCCCTCACAGTTCCACACTGCCTGCAGAGTGAGTTTCACACGTCTTCACCAGAGACGATTGCCAGAGGCTTCTGAGTACAAGTTAACAATGCAGACCTGGAGGGTATCTCCAGGTGCAGTAGAGTGGTAATCTTGGAACCTCCTGACTCAGAGTACTGCTACCTTCTCACTGCCATAGGAATGCAGCTAGTTGACAGCTGGCTTCAAGACATGCTTCCCTGTGAGAGCTGAGGACAGGGCAGAACCCTCCCGCATCCTGCCTGACTGTAGGAGTAGCTGCTAACATCCTAATGTTAGTGGCTGGGAGAGGTTGCGGGAAAAGCATGTGTGAGCACTGGGCCTGAACTCCCGTGTATCTGAGTTGAATACAGCGATTTCCAATGGCCTTCTTCAATCACAGTGTAGCTAGGTTCCAACTCCCATGTCCGAGTGGGTAGCAGACATCTGCCTCCCATGCATACACACTTCTGAGAGTTGAGCTTATGGCCTGTACCTCCACATCCAGCCTGCTGGTACCCTTGGCTTCTAAAAGGCCTAGGCTCGCTGTTTGACGGAAGTGCTGGGAGAGGTAATTGGAATCACCCGGCACACAAGACTAGTGCCTCCAAGCTCAGTTCAGCGATTTCCTAGTAATTCCTGTGGTAGACTGGTGCTACATACTAAGTTCCATACGTGAGAGGGTAGCTGAACGCCTTGTCCAAAACCATCTTACTTCTGAGAGTTGAGCTCAGCCCTCAGTCCCTCACAGTTCCACACTGCCTGCAGAGTGAGTTTCGCAGGTCTTCAGCAGAGACGTTTGCCAGAGGCTTCTGAGACGCAGGGTAACAATGCAGACCTGGAGGGTATCCCCAGGTGCAGTAGACTGGTAATCTTGGAACCTCCTGACTCAGAATACTGCTACCTTCTCACTGCCATAGGAATGCAGCTAGTTGACAGCTGGCTTCAAGACATGCTTCCCTGTGAGAGCTGAGGACAGGGCAGAACCCTCCCGCATGCCTGCCTGACTGTAGGAGTAGCTGCTAACATCCTAATGTTAGTGGCTGGGAGAGGTTGCGGGAAAAGCATGTGTGAGCACTGGGCCTGAACTCCCGTGTATCTGAGTTGAATACAGCGATTTCCAACTGGCCTTTCCTCAATCAGAGTGTAGCTAGGTTCCAACTCCCATGTACGAGCTGGGTAGCAGACATCTGCCTCCCATGCATACACACTTCTGAGAGTTGAGCTTATGGCCTGTACCTCCACATCCAGCCTGCTGGTACCCTTGGCTTCTAAAAGGCCTAGGCTCGCTGTTTGACGGAAGTGCTGGGAGAGGTAATTGGAATCTCCCGGCACACAAGACGAGTGCCTCCAAGCTCAATTCACGATTTCCCAGTAATTCTTGTGGTAGACAGGTGCTACATACTAAGTTCCATATGTGAGATGGTAGCTGAACGCCTTGTCCAAAAGCATCTTACTTCTGAGAGTTGAGCCCACCCTCAGTCCCTCACAGTTCCACACTGCCTGCAGAGTGAGTTTCACACGTCTTCACCAGAGACGATTGCCAGAGGCTTCTGAGTACAAGTTAACAATGCAGACCTGGAGGGTATCTCCAGGTGCAGTAGAGTGGTAATCTTGGAACCTCCTGACTCAGAGTACTGCTACCTTCTCACTGCCATAGGAATGCAGCTAGTTGACAGCTGGCTTCAAGACATGCTTCCCTGTGAGAGCTGAGGACAGGGCAGAACCCTCCCGCATCCTGCCTGACTGTAGGAGTAGCTGCTAACATCCTAATGTTAGTGGCTGGGAGAGGTTGCGGGAAAAGCATGTGTGAGCACTGGGCCTGAACTCCCGTGTATCTGAGTTGAATACAGCGATTTCCAATGGCCTTCTTCAATCACAGTGTAGCTAGGTTCCAACTCCCATGTCCGAGTGGGTAGCAGACATCTGCCTCCCATGCATACACACTTCTGAGAGTTGAGCTTATGGCCTGTACCTCCACATCCAGCCTGCTGGTACCCTTGGCTTCTAAAAGGCCTAGGCTCGCTGTTTGACGGAAGTGCTGGGAGAGGTAATTGGAATCACCCGGCACACAAGACTAGTGCCTCCAAGCTCAGTTCAGCGATTTCCTAGTAATTCCTGTGGTAGACTGGTGCTACATACTAAGTTCCATACGTGAGAGGGTAGCTGAACGCCTTGTCCAAAACCATCTTACTTCTGAGAGTTGAGCTCACCCTCAGTCCCTCACAGTTCCACACTGCCTGCAGAGTGAGTTTCGCAGGTCTTCAGCCAGAGACGTTTGCCAGAGGCTTCTGAGTACGCAGGGTAACAATGCAGACCTGGAGGGTATCTCCAGGTGCAGTAGAGTGGTAATCTTGGAACCTCCTGACTCAGAGTACTGCTACCTTCTCACTGCCATAGGAATGCAGCTAGTTGACAGCTGGCTTCAAGACATGCTTCCCTGTGAGAGCTGAGGACAGGGCAGAACCCTCCCGCATCCTGCCTGACTGTAGGAGTAGCTGCTAACATCCTAATGTTAGTGGCTGGGAGAGGTTGCGGGAAAAGCATGTGTGAGCACTGGGCCTGAACTCCCGTGTATCTGAGTTGAATACAGCGATTTCCAATGGCCTTCTTCAATCACAGTGTAGCTAGGTTCCAACTCCCATGTCCGAGTGGGTAGCAGACATCTGCCTCCCATGCATACACACTTCTGAGAGTTGAGCTTATGGCCTGTACCTCCACATCCAGCCTGCTGGTACCCTTGGCTTCTAAAAGGCCTAGGCTCGCTGTTTGACGGAAGTGCTGGGAGAGGTAATTGGAATCACCCGGCACACAAGACTAGTGCCTCCAAGCTCAGTTCAGCGATTTCCTAGTAATTCCTGTGGTAGACTGGTGCTACATACTAAGTTCCATACGTGAGAGGGTAGCTGAACGCCTTGTCCAAAACCATCTTACTTCTGAGAGTTGAGCTCACCCTCAGTCCCTCACAGTTCCACACTGCCTGCAGAGTGAGTTTCGCAGGTCTTCAGCAGAGACGTTTGCCAGAGGCTTCTGAGACGCAGGGTAACAATGCAGACCTGGAGGGTATCCCCAGGTGCAGTAGACTGGTAATCTTGGAACCTCCTGACTCAGAGTACTGCTACCTTCTCACTGCCATAGGAATGCAGCTAGTTGACAGCTGGCTTCAAGACATGCTTCCCTGTGAGAGCTGAGGACAGGGCAGAACCCTCCCGCATCCTGCCTGACTGTAGGAGTAGCTGCTAACATCCTAATGTTAGTGGCTGGGAGAGGTTGCGGGAAAAGCATGTGTGAGCACTGGGCCTGAACTCCCGTGTATCTGAGTTGAATACAGCGATTTCCAACTGGCCTTCTCAATCACAGAGTGTAGCTAGGTTCCAACTCCCATGTCCGAGTGGGTAGCAGACATCTGCCTCCCATGCATACACACTTCTGAGAGTTGAGCTTATGGCCTGTACCTCCACATCCAGCCTGCTGGTACCCTTGGCTTCTAAAAGGCCTAGGCTCGCTGTTTGACGGAAGTGCTGGGAGAGGTAATTGGAATCACCCGGCACACAAGACTAGTGCCTCCAAGCTCAGTTCAGCGATTTCCTAGTAATTCCTGTGGTAGACTGGTGCTACATACTAAGTTCCATACGTGAGAGGGTAGCTGAACGCCTTGTCCAAAAGCATCTTACTTCTGAGAGTTGAGAGCTCAGCCTCAGTCCCTCACAGTTCCACACTGCCTGCAGAGTGAGTTTCGCAGGTCTTCAGCAGAGACGTTTGCCAGAGGCTTCTGAGACGCAGGGTAACAATGCAGACCTGGAGGGTATCCCCAGGTGCAGTAGACTGGTAATCTTGGAACCTCCTGACTCAGAATACTGCTACCTTCTCACTGCCATAGGAATGCAGCTAGTTGACAGCTGGCTTCAAGACATGCTTCCCTGTGAGAGCTGAGGACAGGGCAGAACCCTCCCGCATCCTGCCTGACTGTAGGAGTAGCTGCTAACATCCTAATGTTAGTGGCTGGGAGAGGTTGCGGGAAAAGCATGTGTGAGCACTGGGCCTGAACTCCCGTGTATCTGAGTTGAATACAGCGATTTCCAACGGCTTTCCTCAATCAGAGTGTAGCTAGGTTCCAAATCCCATGTACGAGCGGGTAGCAGACATCTGCCTCCCATGCATACACACTTCTGAGAGTTGAGCTTATGGCCTGTACCTCCACATCCAGCCTGCTGGTACCCTTGGCTTCTAAAAGGCCTAGGCTCGCTGTTTGACGGAAGTGCTGGGAGAGGTAATTGGAATCTCCCGGCACACAAGACTAGTGCCTCCAAGCTCAGTTCAGCGATTTCCCTAGTAATTCTTGTGGTAGACATGGTGCTACATACTAAGTTCCATATGTGAGAGGGTAGCTGAACGCCTTGTCCAAAAGCATCTTACTTCTGAGAGTTGAGCTCACCCTCAGTCCCTCACAGTTCCACACTGCCTGCAGAGTGAGTTTCACAGGTCTTCACCAGAGACGATTGCCAGAGGCTTCTGAGTACAAGGTTAACAATGCAGACCTGGAGGGTATCTCCAGGTGCAGTAGAGTGGTAATCTTGGAACCTCCTGACTCAGAGTACTGCTACCTTCTCACTGCCATAGGAATGCAGCTAGTTGACAGCTGGCTTCAAGACATGCTTCCCTGTGAGAGCTGAGGACAGGGCAGAACCCTCCCGCATCCTGCCTGACTGTAGGAGTAGCTGCTAACATCCTAATGTTAGTGGCTGGGAGAGGTTGCGGGAAAAGCATGTGTGAGCACTGGGCCTGAACTCCCGTGTATCTGAGTTGAATACAGCGATTTCCAATGGCCTTCCTTCAATCAGAGTGTAGCTAGGTTCCAACTCCCATGTCCGAGTGGGTAGCAGACATCTGCCTCCCATGCATACACACTTCTGAGAGTTGAGCTTATGGCCTGTACCTCCACATCCAGCCTGCTGGTACCCTTGGCTTCTAAAAGGCCTAGGCTCGCTGTTTGACGGAAGTGCTGGGAGAGGTAATTGGAATCACCCGGCACACAAGACTAGTGCCTCCAAGCTCAGTTCAGCGATTTCCTAGTAATTCCTGTGGTAGACTGGTGCTACATACTAAGTTCCATACGTGAGAGGGTAGCTGAACGCCTTGTCCAAAAGCATCTTACTTCTGAGAGTTGAGCTCACCCTCAGTCCCTCACAGTTCCACACTGCCTGCAGAGTGAGTTTCGCAGGTCTTCACCAGAGACGTTTGCCAGAGGCTTCTGAGACGCAGGTAACAATGCAGACCTGGAGGGTATCTCCAGGTGCAGTAGACTGGTAATCTTGGAACCTCCTGACTCAGAGTACTGCTACCTTCTCACTGCCATAGGAATGCAGCTAGTTGACAGCTGGCTTCAAGACATGCTTCCCTGTGAGAGCTGAGGACAGGGCAGAACCCTCCCGCATCCTGCCTGACTGTAGGAGTAGCTGCTAACATCCTAATGTTAGTGGCTGGGAGAGGTTGCGGGAAAAGCATGTGTGAGCACTGGGCCTGAACTCCCGTGTATCTGAGTTGAATACAGCGATTTCCAACGGCTTTCCTCAATCCAGAGTGTAGCTAGGTTCCAAATCCCATGTCCGAGTGGGTAGCAGACATCTGCCTCCCATGCATACACACTTCTGAGAGTTGAGCTTATGGCCTGTACCTCCACATCCAGCCTGCTGGTACCCTTGGCTTCTAAAAGGCCTAGGCTCGCTGTTTGACGGAAGTGCTGGGAGAGGTAATTGGAATCACCCGGCACACAAGACTAGTGCCTCCAAGCTCAGTTCAGCGATTTCCTAGTAATTCCTGTGGTAGACTGGTGCTACATACTAAGTTCCATACGTGAGAGGGTAGCTGAACGCCTTGTCCAAAAGCATCTTACTTCTGAGAGTTGAGCTCAGCCTCAGTCCCTCACAGTTCCACACTGCCTGCAGAGTGAGTTTCGCAGGTCTTCAGCAGAGACGTTTGCCAGAGGCTTCTGAGACGCAGGGTAACAATGCAGACCTGGAGGGTATCCCCAGGTGCAGTAGACTGGTAATCTTGGAACCTCCTGACTCAGAGTACTGCTACCTTCTCACTGCCATAGGAATGCAGCTAGTTGACAGCTGGCTTCAAGACATGCTTCCCTGTGAGAGCTGAGGACAGGGCAGAACCCTCCCGCATCCTGCCTGACTGTAGGAGTAGCTGCTAACATCCTAATGTTAGTGGCTGGGAGAGGTTGCGGGAAAAGCATGTGTGAGCACTGGGCCTGAACTCCCGTGTATCTGAGTTGAATACAGCGATTTCCAACGGCCTTCCTCAATCCAGAGTGTAGCTAGGTTCCAAATCCCATGTACGAGCGGGTAGCAGACATCTGCCTCCCATGCATACACACTTCTGAGAGTTGAGCTTATGGCCTGTACCTCCACATCCAGCCTGCTGGTACCCTTGGCTTCTAAAAGGCCTAGGCTCGCTGTTTGACGGAAGTGCTGGGAGAGGTAATTGGAATCACCCGGCACACAAGACTAGTGCCTCCAAGCTCAATTCAGCGATTTCCTAGTAATTCCTGTGGTAGACTGGTGCTACATACTAAGTTCCATACGTGAGAGGGTAGCTGAACGCCTTGTCCAAAAGCATCTTACTTCTGAGAGTTGAGCTCACCCTCAGTCCCTCACAGTTCCACACTGCCTGCAGAGTGAGTTTCACACGTCTTCACCAGAGACGATTGCCAGAGGCTTCTGAGTACGCAGGTTAACAATGCAGACCTGGAGGGTATCTCCAGGTGCAGTAGAGTGGTAATCTTGGAACCTCCTGACTCAGAGTACTGCTACCTTCTCACTGCCATAGGAATGCAGCTAGTTGACAGCTGGCTTCAAGACATGCTTCCCTGTGAGAGCTGAGGACAGGGCAGAACCCTCCCGCATCCTGCCTGACTGTAGGAGTAGCTGCTAACATCCTTATGTTAGTGGCTGGGAGAGGTTGCGGGAAAAGCATGTGTGAGCACTGGGCCTGAACTCCCGTGTATCTGAGTTGAATACAGCGATTTCCAACGGCCTTCTCAATCAGAGTGTAGCTAGGTTCCAAATCCCATGTCCGAGTGGGTAGCAGACATCTGCCTCCCATGCATACACACTTCTGAGAGTTGAGCTTATGGCCTGTACCTCCACATCCAGCCTGCTGGTACCCTTGGCTTCTAAAAGGCCTAGGCTCGCTGTTTGACGGAAGTGCTGGGAGAGGTAATTGGAATCATCCCGGCACACAAGACTAGTGCCTCCAAGCTCAATTCAGCGATTTCCTAGTAATTCCTGTGGTAGACTGGTGCTACATACTAAGTTCCATACGTGAGAGGGTAGCTGAACGCCTTGTCCAAAAGCATCTTACTTCTGAGAGTTGAGCTCAGCCCTCAGTCCCTCACAGTTCCACACTGCCTGCAGAGTGAGTTTCGCAGGTCTTCACCAGAGACGTTTGCCAGAGGCTTCTGAGACGCAGGGTAACAATGCAGACCTGGAGGGTATCCCCAGGTGCAGTAGACTGGTAATCTTGGAACCTCCTGACTCAGAGTACTGCTACCTTCTCACTGCCATAGGAATGCAGCTAGTTGACAGCTGGCTTCAAGACATGCTTCCCTGTGAGAGCTGAGGACAGGGCAGAACCCTCCCGCATCCTGCCTGACTGTAGGAGTAGCTGCTAACATCCTAATGTTAGTGGCTGGGAGAGGTTGCGGGAAAAGCATGTGTGAGCACTGGGCCTGAACTCCCGTGTATCTGAGTTGAATACAGCGATTTCCAATGGCCTTCTTCAATCACAGTGTAGCTAGGTTCCAACTCCCATGTCCGAGTGGGTAGCAGACATCTGCCTCCCATGCATACACACTTCTGAGAGTTGAGCTTATGGCCTGTACCTCCACATCCAGCCTGCTGGTACCCTTGGCTTCTAAAAGGCCTAGGCTCGCTGTTTGACGGAAGTGCTGGGAGAGGTAATTGGAATCACCCGGCACACAAGACTAGTGCCTCCAAGCTCAGTTCAGCGATTTCCTAGTAATTCCTGTGGTAGACAGGTGCTACATACTAAGTTCCATACGTGAGAGGGTAGCTGAACGCCTTGTCCAAAAGCATCTTACTTCTGAGAGTTGAGCTCAGCCTCAGTCCCTCACAGTTCCACACTGCCTGCAGAGTGAGTTTCGCAGGTCTTCAGCAGAGACGTTTGCCAGAGGCTTCTGAGTACAAGTTAACAATGCAGACCTGGAGGGTATCTCCAGGTGCAGTAGAGTGGTAATCTTGGAACCTCCTGACTCAGAATACTGCTACCTTCTCACTGCCATAGGAATGCAGCTAGTTGACAGCTGGCTTCAAGACATGCTTCCCTGTGAGAGCTGAGGACAGGGCAGAACCCTCCCGCATCCTGCCTGACTGTAGGAGTAGCTGCTAACATCCTTAATGTTAGTGGCTGGGAGAGGTTGCGGGAAAAGCATGTGTGAGCACTGGGCCTGAACTCCCGTGTATCTGAGTTGAATACAGCGATTTCCAACGGCCTTCCTCAATCAGAGTGTAGCTAGGTTCCAAATCCCATGTCCGAGTGGGTAGCAGACATCTGCCTCCCATGCATACACACTTCTGAGAGTTGAGCTTATGGCCTGTACCTCCACATCCAGCCTGCTGGTACCCTTGGCTTCTAAAAGGCCTAGGCTCGCTGTTTGACGGAAGTGCTGGGAGAGGTAATTGGAATCTCCCGGCACACAAGACTAGTGCCTCCAAGCTCAATTCAGCGATTTCCTAGTAATTCCTGTGGTAGACTGGTGCTACATACTAAGTTCCATACGTGAGAGGGTAGCTGAACGCCTTGTCCAAAAGCATCTTACTTCTGAGAGTTGAGCTCAGCCTCAGTCCCTCACAGTTCCACACTGCCTGCAGAGTGAGTTTCGCAGGTCTTCACCAGAGACGTTTGCCAGAGGCTTCTGAGACGCAGGGTAACAATGCAGACCTGGAGGGTATCCCCAGGTGCAGTAGACTGGTAATCTTGGAACCTCCTGACTCAGAGTACTGCTACCTTCTCACTGCCATAGGAATGCAGCTAGTTGACAGCTGGCTTCAAGACATGCTTCCCTGTGAGAGCTGAGGACAGGGCAGAACCCTCCCGCATCCTGCCTGACTGTAGGAGTAGCTGCTAACATCCTATGTTAGTGGCTGGGAGAGGTTGCGGGAAAAGCATGTGTGAGCACTGGGCCTGAACTCCCGTGTATCTGAGTTGAATACAGCGATTTCCAACGGCCTTTCCTCAATCAGAGTGTAGCTAGGTTCCAACTCCCATGTCCGAGTGGGTAGCAGACATCTGCCTCCCATGCATACACACTTCTGAGAGTTGAGCTTATGGCCTGTACCTCCACATCCAGCCTGCTGGTACCCTTGGCTTCTAAAAGGCCTAGGCTCGCTGTTTGACGGAAGTGCTGGGAGAGGTAATTGGAATCTCCCGGCACACAAGACGAGTGCCTCCAAGCTCAATTCACGATTTCCCAGTAATTCTTGTGGTAGACAGGTGCTACATACTAAGTTCCATATGTGAGATGGTAGCTGAACGCCTTGTCCAAAAGCATCTTACTTCTGAGAGTTGAGCTCAGCCCTCAGTCCCTCACAGTTCCACACTGCCTGCAGAGTGAGTTTCACACGTCTTCACCAGAGACGATTGCCAGAGGCTTCTGAGTACAAGTTAACAATGCAGACCTGGAGGGTATCTCCAGGTGCAGTAGAGTGGTAATCTTGGAACCTCCTGACTCAGAGTACTGCTACCTTCTCACTGCCATAGGAATGCAGCTAGTTGACAGCTGGCTTCAAGACATGCTTCCCTGTGAGAGCTGAGGACAGGGCAGAACCCTCCCGCATCCTGCCTGACTGTAGGAGTAGCTGCTAACATCCTAATGTTAGTGGCTGGGAGAGGTTGCGGGAAAAGCATGTGTGAGCACTGGGCCTGAACTCCCGTGTATCTGAGTTGAATACAGCGATTTCCAACGGCCTTCATCAATCAGAGTGTAGCTAGGTTCCAACTCCCATGTCCGAGTGGGTAGCAGACATCTGCCTCCCATGCATACACACTTCTGAGAGTTGAGCTTATGGCCTGTACCTCCACATCCAGCCTGCTGGTACCCTTGGCTTCTAAAAGGCCTAGGCTCGCTGTTTGACGGAAGTGCTGGGAGAGGTAATTGGAATCACCCGGCACACAAGACTAGTGCCTCCAAGCTCAGTCTGGCGATTTCCTAGTAATTCTTGTGGTAGACTGGTGCTACATACTAAGGTCCATACGTGAGAGTGTAGCTGAACGCCTTGTCCAAAAGCATCTTACTTCTGAGAGTTGAGCTCAGCCTCAGTCCCTCACAGTTCCACACTGCCTGCAGACTGAGTTTCGCAGGTCTTCACCAGAGACGTTTGCCAGAGGCTTCTGAGACGCAGGGTAACAATGCAGACCTGGAGGGTATCCCCAGGTGCAGTAGACTGGTAATCTTGGAACTTCCTGACTCAGAATACTGCTACCTTCTCACTGCCATAGGAATGCAGCTAGTTCACAGCTGGCTTCAAGACATGCTTCCCTGTGAGAGCTGAGGACAGGGCAGAACCCTCCCGCATCCTGCCTGACTTTAGGAGTAGCTGCTAACATCCTAATGTTAGTGGCTCGGAGAGGTTGCGGGAAAAGCATGTGTGAGTACTGGGCCTGAACTCCCGTGTATCTGAGTTGAATACAGCGATTTCCAACGGCTTTCCTCAACCAGAGTGTAGCTAGGTTCCAAATCCCATGTACGAGCGGGTAGCAGACATCTGCCTCCCATGCATATACACTTCTGAGAGTTGAGCTTATGGACTGTACCTCCACATCCAGCCTGCTGGTACCCTTGGCTTCTAAAAGGCCTAGGCTCGCTGTTTGACGGAAGTGCTGGGAGAGGTAATTGGAATGTCCCGGCACACAAAACGAGTGCCTCCAAGCTCAATTCACGATTTCCCAGTAATTCTTGTGGTAGAGAGGTGCTACATACTAAGTTCCATATGTGAGAAGGTAGCTGAACGCCTTGTACAAAAGCATCTTACTTCTGAGAGTTGAGCTCACCCTCAGTCCCTCACAGTTCCACACTGCCTGCAGAGTGAGTTTCACACGTCTTCACCAGAGACCATTGCCAGAGGCTTCTGAGTACAAGTTAACAATGCAGACCTGGAGGGTATCTCCAGGTGCAGTAGAGTGGTAATCTTGGAACCTCCTGACTCAGAGTACTGCTACCTTCTCACTGCCATAGGAATGCAGCTAGTTGACAGCTGGCTTCAAGACATGCTTCCCTGTGAGAGCTGAGGACAGGGCAGAACCCTCCCGCATCCTGCCTGACTGTAGGAGTAGCTGCTAACATCCTTATGTTAGTCCTGGGAGAGGTTGCGGGAAAAGCATGTGTGAGCACTGGGCCTGAACTCCCGTGTATCTGAGTTGAATACAGCGATTTCCAACGGCTCTCATCAATCAGAGTGTAGCCAGGTTCCATATCTCATGTCCGAGTGGGTAGCAGACATCTGCCTCCCATGCATACACACTTCTGAGAGTTGAGCTTATGGCCTGTACCTCCACATCCAGCCTGCTGGTACCCTTGGCTTCTAAAAGGCCTAGGCTCGCTGTTTGACGGAAGTGCTGGGAGAGGTAATTGGAATCACCCGGCACACAAGACTAGTGCCTCCAAGCTCAGTCCAGGGATTTCCTAGTAATTCCTGTGGTAGACTGGTGCTACATACTAAGGTCCATACGTCAGAGGGTAGCTGAACGCCTTGTCCAAAACCATCTTACTTCTGAGAGTTGAGCTCAGTCAGCCTCAGTCTCTCACAGTTCCACACTGCCTGCAGAGTTAGTTTCGCAGGTCTTCAGCAGAGACGTTTGCCAGAGGCTTCTGAGACGCAGGGTAACAATGCAGACCTGGAGGGTATCCCCAGGTGCAGTAGACTGGTAATCTTGGAACCTCCTGACTCAGAGTAATGCTACCTTCTCACTGCCATAGGAATGCAGCTAGTTGACAGCTGGCTTCAAGACATGCTTCCCTTTGAGAACTGAGGACAGGGCAGAACCCCACCGCATCCTGCCTGACTGTAGGAGTAGCTGCTAACATCCTAATGTTAGTGGCTGTGATATGTTGTAGAAAAGCCTGTGTAAGCATTGGGCCTGAACTCACGTGTATCTTGAGTTGAATACAGCGATTTCTTACGGCCTTCAATCAGAGTGTAGCTAGGTTCCAACTCCGATACCGAGAGGGTAGCAGACATCTGCATCCCATGCATAGACACTTCTGAGAGTTGAGCTTATGGGCTGTACCTCCACATCCAGCCTGTTGGTACATTTCGCTTCTAAAAGGCCTAGGCTCGCTGCTTGACGGAATGTTGGGAGAGCGAATTGGAAACTCCCGGCACACAGGACTACTGTCTCCAAGCTCAATTCAGCGATTTCCCAGTAATTCCTCTGGTAGACTGGTGCTACATACTAAGTTCCATATGTGAGAAGGCAGCTGAACGCCTTGTCCAAAGCATCTTACTTCTGAGAGTTGAGCTCACCATCAGTACCTCACAGTTCCACACGCCTGCAGAGTGAGTTTCGCATGTCTTCACTAGAGACGTTGGCCAGAGGCTTCTGAGACGCAAGTTAACAATGCAGACCTGGACGGTATCTCCAGGTGCAGTAGAGTGGTAATCTTGGAACCTCGTGACTCCGAATACTGCTACCTTCACAACGCCATAATAATGCAGCTAGTTGAGAGCTGGCTTGTAGGCAAGCTTCCCTGTGAGACCTGAGGACAGGGCAAAACCCGACCGCATCCTGCCTGACTATAGACTTAGCTGCTAACATCCTTATGTTAGTGGCTGGGAGAGGTTGCGGGAAAAGCATGTGTAAGCATTGGGCCTGAAATCACGTGTATCTGAGTTGAATACAGCGATTTCCAACGGCCTTCAATCAGAGTGTAGCTAGGTTCCAAATCCCATGTCCGAGTGGGTAGCAGACATCTGCCTCCCATGCAAACACACTTCTGAGAGTTGAGCTTATGGCCTGTACCACCACATCCAGCCTGCTGGTACACTTCGCTTCTAAAAGGCCTAGGCACGCTGCTTGACGGAAGTGTTGGAAGAGGTAATTGGAATCTCCCGGCACAAAAGACTAGTGCATCCAAGCTCAATCCAGCGATTTCCTAGTAATTCCTGTGGTGGACTGGTGCTACATACTAAGTTCCATACGTGAGAAGGTAGTTGAACGCCTTGTCCAGAAGCATCTTACTTCTGAGAGTTGAGCTCAGCCTCAGTCCCTCACAGTTCCACACTGCCTGCAGAGTGATTTTCGCAGGTCTTCACCAGAGACGTTTTCCAGAGGCTTCTGAGACGCAGGGTAACAATGCAGACCTGGAGGGTATCCCCAGGTGCAGTAGACTGGTAATCTTGGAACCTCCTGACTCAGAATACTGCTACCTTCTCACTGCCATAGGAATGCAGCTAGTTGACAGCTGGCTTCAAGGCATGCTTCTCTGTGAGAGCTGAGTTCAGGGCAGAACCCTCCCGCATCCTGCCTGACTGTAGACAGACCTGCTAACATTCTCTAGTTAGTGGCTGTGAAAGGTTGGAGAAAAGCATGTGGAATCGTTGGGCCTGAAATCACGTGTATGTGAGTGGATTACAGCGATTTCTAATGACCTTCTTCAATCAGAGTGTAGCTAGGTACCCCCTATGCTTCGAAAAGGCCTAGGTTCGCTTCTTGATGGGAGCGTTGGGAGAGGAAATTGGAATCTCCCGGCACACAAGTCTAGTGCCTCCAAGCTCAATTCAGCGATTTCCCATAATTCCCGTGGTACACTGGTGCTACATAAAAAGTTCCGTATGTGAGAAGATAGCTGAACGCCTTGTCCAAAAGCAACTTACTTCTGAGAGTTGAGCTAAACCTCAGTCCCTCACAGTTCCACACTGCCTGCAGAGTGTGTTTCGCACGTCTTCACGCGAGACGTTTGCCAGAGGGTTCTGAGAAGCAAGTTAACAATGCAGACCTGGACGGTATCTCCAGGTGCAGTAGAGAGGTAATCTTGCAACCTCCTGACTCACAATACTGCTACCTTCATCCTGCCATAAGAATGCAGCTAGTTGAGAGCTGGCTTCTAGGCAGGCTTCCCTGTGAGAGCTGAGTTCAGGGCAGAACCCTCACGAATCCTGCCTGACTGTAGACAGAGCTGCTAACATTCTCAGGTTAGTGGCTGTGAAAGGTTGGAGAAAAGCATGTGGAATCGTTGGGCCTGAACTCACGTGTATGTGAGTTGAATACAGCGATTTCTAATGACCTTCTTCAATCATAGTGTAGCTCGGTACCCCCTTCGCTTTGAAAAGGCCTAGGTTCGCTGCTTGATGGGAGCGTTGGTAGAGGAAATTGGAATCTCCCGGCCCACAAGACTAGTGCCTCCAAGCTCAATTCAGCGATTTCCGAGTAATTCCTGTGGTAGACTGGTGCTACATACTAAGTTCCATATGTGAGAAGGTAGCTGAACGCCTTGTCCAAAAGCATCTTACTTCTGAGAGTTTAGCTAAACCTCAGTCGCTCACAGTTCCACACTGTCTGCAGAGTGTGTTTCGCACGTCTACACCTGAGAAGTTTGTCCGGGGCTTCTGAGACGCAAGTTAACAATGCAGACCTGGACGGTGTCTCCAGGTGCAGTAGAGAGGTAATCTTGCAACCTCCTGACTCAGAATACTGCTACCTTCATCCTGCCATAAGAATGAGGCTAGTTGAGAGCTGGCTTCTAGCCATGCTTCCCTGTGAGAGCTGAGTTCAGGACCGAACCCTCCCGCATCGTGCCTGACTGTAGACAGTGCTGCTAACATTCTCATGTTAGTGGCTGTGATATGTTGTAGAAAAGTATGTGTAAGCATTGGGCCTGAACTCATGTGTATCTGAGTTGAATACAGTGATTTCCAACGCCCTTCAATCAGAGTGTAGCTAGGTTCCAACTCCGATACCCGAGTGGGTAGCAGACATCTGCCTCCCATGCATACACACTTCTGAGAGTTGAGCTTATGGGCTGTACCTCCTCATCCAGCCTTCTGGTACACTTCGCTTCTAAAAGGCCTAGGCTCACTGCTTGAAGGAAGTGTTGGGAGAGGTAATTGGAATCTCCCGGCACACAAGACTACTGCCTCCAATCTCAATTCAGCGATTTCCCAGTAATTCCTGTGGTAGACTGGTGCTACATACTAAGTTCCATATGTGAAAAGGCAGCTGAACGCCTTGTCCAAAAGCATCTTACTTCTGAGAGTTGAGCTTACCTCATTCCCTCACAGTTCCACACTGCCTGCAGAGTGAGTTTCCCATGTCTTCACCAGAGACGTTTGCCAGAGGCTTCTCAGACGCAAGTTAACAATTCAGACCTGGAAGGTATCTCCAGGTGCAGTAAAGTGGTAATCTTGGAACCTCTGACTCCAAATACTGCTACCTTCCAAACGCCATAAGAATGCAGCTAGTTGAGAACTGGCTTGTAGGCAAGCTTACCTGTGAGACCTGAGGACAGGGCAAAACCCGACCGCATACTGCCTGACTGTAGACGTAGCTGCTAACATCCTTATGTTAGTGGCTGGGAGAGGTTGTGAGAAAAGCATGTGGAATCGTTGTGCGTGAACTCACGTGTATCTGAGTTGAATACAGCGTTTTCCAAAGACTTTCTTCAATCGGAGGGTAGCTAGGTTCCAATTCGAATGTACGTGTGCGTAGCACACATCTGCCTCCTATGCATGCACACTTCTGAGAGTTGAGCTTATGGCCTGTACCTCCACATCCAGCCTACTGGTAACTTCGCTTCTAAAAGGCCTAGGCTCGCTGCTTGACGGAAGTGTTGGGAGAGGTAATTGGAAACTCCCGGCACACAAGACTACTGTCTCCAAGCTCAATTCAGCGATTTCCCAGTAATTCCTGTGGTAGACTTGTGCTACCTACTAAGATCCATATGTGAGAAGGCAGCTGAACGCCTTGCCAAAAGCATCTTACTTCTGAGAGTTGAGCTCACCCTCAGTCCCTCACAATTCCTCACTGGCTGCAGGGTGAGTTTCGCACATCTTCACCAGAGACGTTTGCCAGAGGCTTCTTAGCGCAAGTTAACAATGCAGACACGGACGTTATCTCCAGTTGCAGTAGAATGGTAATCTTGGAACCTCCTGACTCAGAATACTGCTACCTTCTCCCTGCCATAAGATGCAGCTAGTTGAGAGCTGGCTCTAGGCATGCCTCCCTGTGAGAGCTGAGTTCAGGGCCTAACCCTCCCGCATCCTGCCTTACTGTAGGCAGTGCTTCTAACATTCTCATGTTAGTGGCTTGGAGAGGTTGCGGGAAAAGCATGTGTAAGCATTGGGCCTGAACTCACGTGTATCTGAGTTGAATACAGCGATTTCCAACGGCCTTCTCAATCAGAGTGTAGCTAGGTTCCAACTCCCATGTACGAGTGGGTAGCAGACATCTGCCTCCCATGCATACACATTTCTGAGAGTTGAGCTTATGGCCTGTACCTGCACATCCAGCCTGCTGGTACACTTTGCTTCTAAAAGTCCTAGGCTCGCTGCCTGACGGAAGTGTTGGGAGAGGTAATTGGAATCTCCCGGCACACAAGAATTCTGGCTCCAAACTCAATCCAGCGATTTCCTAGTGATTCCTGTGGTAGAATGGTGCTACATACTGAGTTCCATACGTGAGAAGGTAGTTGAACGCCTTGTCCAAAAGCATCTTACTTCTGAGAGTTGAGCTCAGCCTCAGTCCCTCACAGTTCCACACTGTCTGCAGAGTGAGTTTCCCACGTCTTCACCAGAGACGTTTCCGAGAGGCTTCTGAGACGCAGGGTAACAATGCAGACCTGGAGGGTATCCCCAGGTGCAGTAGACTGGTAATCTTGGAACCTCCTGACTCAGAATACTGCTACCTACTCACTGCCATAGGAATGCAGCTAGTTGACAGCTGGCTTCAAGACATGCTTCCCTGTGAGAGCTGAGGACAGGGCAGAACCCTCCCGCATCCTGCCTGACTGTAGGAGTAGCTGCTAACATCCTTATGTTAGTGGCTGGGAGAGGTTGCGGGAAAAGCATGTGTGAGCACTGGGCCTGAACTCCCGTGTATCTGAGTTGAATACAGCGATCTCCAACGGCTTTCATCAATCAGAGTGTAGCCAGGTTCCAACTCCCATGTCCGAGTGGGTAGCAGATATCTGCCTCCCATGCATACACACTTCTGAGAGTTGAGCTTATGGCCTGTACCTCCACATCCAGCCTGCTGGTACCCTTGGCTTCTAAAAGGCCTAGGCTCGCTGTTTGACGGAAGTGCTGGGAGAGGTAATTGGAATCACCCGGCACACAAGACTAGTGCCTCCAAGCTCAGGCCAGCGATTTCCTAGTAATTCCTGTGGTAGACTGGTGGTACATACTATGTTCCATACGTGAGAGTGTAGCTGAACGCCTTGTCGAAAAGCATCTTACTTCTGAGAGTTGAGCTCACCCTCAGTCCCTCACAGTTCCACACTGCCTGCAGAGTGAGTTTCGCACGTCTTCACCAGAGACGTTTGCCAGAGGCTTCTGAGACGCAGGGTAACAATGCAGACCTGGAGGGTATCCCCAGGTGCAGTAGACTGGTAATCTTGGAACCTCCTGACTCAGAATACTGCTACCTTCTCACTGCCATAGGAATGCAGCTAGTTGACAGCAGGCTTCAAGAAATGATTCCCTGTGAGAACTGAGAACAGGGCAGAACCCTCCTGCATCCTGCCTGACTGTAGGAGTAGCTGCTAACATCCTTATGTTAGTGGCTGGGAGAGGTTGCGGGAAAAGCATGTGTGAGCACTGGGCCTGAAATCCCGTTTATCTGAGTTGAATACAGCGATTTCCAACGGCTTTCATCAATCAGAGTGTAGCCATGTTTCATAGCCCATGTCCGAGTTGGTAGCAGACATCTGCCTCCCATGCATACACACTTCTGAGATTTGAGCTTATGGCCTGTACCTCCACATCAAGCCTGCTGGTACCTTTGGCTTCTAAAAGGCCTAGGCTCGCTGTTTGACGGAAGTGCTGGGAGAGGTAATTGGAATCACCCGGCACACAAGACTAGTGCCTCCAAGCTCAGTCCAGCGATTTCCTAGAAATTCCTATGGTAGACTGGTGCTACATACTAATGTCCATACATGAGAGTGTAGCTGAACGCCTTGTCCAAAAGCATCTTACTTCTGAGAGTTGAGGTCAGCCTCAGTCCCTCACAGTTCCACACTGCTGCAACTGAGTTAAAGCATCTAAGACTGAGGAGCCAACGTATTGGTGTCCATTGACTTCCATTAACTCCTTCCTCTCCCAATCCTCACCCGATGGGCCCCTGTGCCCAAACTTGGCAATTGTGGACGTGACCGATTTGATAGATTGGCTCAGTCGTCAATAGGACATGCTATTCTCCAAGGAGCTTTCCCACTTCTCGCCTCAGCCCCTGCCTGAGAATTGTATGGCATTCGGTTTCCTGTCTTCAAGGTCATGGTGACCATTTATCGGCTCTAATCTAGAGTAGTGTGAATTTTATATTTAACCGGACTCTTTGTTGACATCCATCTACCCTATCTGCGATGTAGCAGGCTTCCCTTAAACGACGAAGGAACTATCCTATTGAATCTGTTGCAGCATCCAATGTCTGCGGTAGTATAGGCAGGCGACACTTTAAACAAGTACACTTATTAACAAAAAAAAAAAAAAAAGAACACCAAGCTCAATATCGATACTCGAACAGGTAGAAGACGCTGATGATGAAGACGTGACTTTTGAAGCCGAGGCTTACTTGTTTATTGCTAGTCGTGCCTGTTGATTTGTACTTAATGAAAATCTCATAGAAGCAGTTTCTAGAAATGTATCCTACACCATGCTTCTTGTAAGTCTTCTCTAAATTAATTATAATCATTAAGTTATTATATTATAATAACATGTTCCAATACAATTATCATAACTTAATCATTATAAATTAATCTTCACAAGCAGGTTCCCATGGGAGGGTCTTCTGTTATTTCCTCTAGTATTAACATATGAGAAAACGAGGAGAGGTTAAGTTAGGTTCAGATGAAGTTCAACACCCACAAGATAAAGTAGCATGTGGCCAGCCTTTGAATCAAAGGCAGTCTGGCTCCAGCAAGCTCGCGCGCTTTGGTTGCACGAAGTCTCCTTAGCTTTGGTGTTAGGAATTTAGAAGCAACCAAGTAGGAAAGCCCAGGTCCTAAGATTCATTAGTAGTTAAAGATTACTTCTTAAATGCATACACACTTCTGAGAGTTGAGCTTATGGCCTGTACCTCCACATCCAGCCTGCTGGTACCCTTGGCTTCTAAAAGGCCTAGGCTCGCTGTTTGACGGAAGTGCTGGGAGAGGTAATTGGAATCACCCGGCACACAAGACTAGTGCCTCCAAGCTCAGTTCAGCGATTTCCTAGTAATTCCTTGTGGTAGACTGGTGCTACATACTAAGTTCCATACGTGAGAGGGTAGCTGAACGCCTTGTCCAAAAGCATCTTACTTCTGAGAGTTGAGCTCAGCCTCAGTCCCTCACAGTTCCACACTGCCTGCAGAGTGAGTTTCGCAGGTCTTCAGCAGAGACGTTTGCCAGAGGCTTCTGAGACGCAGGGTAACAATGCAGACCTGGAGGGTATCCCCAGGTGCAGTCGACTGGTAATCTTGGAACCTCCTGACTCAGAATACTGCTACCTTCTCACTGCCATAGGAATGCAGCTAGTTGACAGCTGGCTTCAAGACATGCTTCCCTGTGAGAGCTGAGGACAGGGCAGAACCCTCCCGCATCCTGCCTGACTGTAGGAGTAGCTGCTAACATCCTAATGTTAGTGGCTGGGAGAGGTTGCGGGAAAAGCATGTGTGAGCACTGGGCCTGAACTCCCGTGTATCTGAGTTGAATACAGCGATTTCCAACGGCTTTCCTCAACCAGAGTGTAGCTAGGTTCCAAATCCCATGTACGAGCGGGTAGCAGACATCTGCCTCCCATGCATACACACTTCTGAGAGTTGAGCTTATGGCCTGTACCTCCACATCCAGCCTGCTGGTACCCTTGGCTTCTAAAAGGCCTAGGCTCGCTGTTTGACGGAAGTGCTGGGAGAGGTAATTGGAATCTCCCGGCACACAAGACTAGTGCCTCCAAGCTCAATTCAGCGATTTCCCTAGTAATTCCTTGTGGTAGACAGGTGCTACATACTAAGTTCCATATGTGAGATGGTAGCTGAACGCCTTGTCCAAAAGCATCTTACTTCTGAGAGTTGAGCTCACCCTCAGTCCCTCACAGTTCCACACTGCCTGCAGAGTGAGTTTCGCAGGTCTTCACCAGAGACGTTTGCCAGAGGCTTCTGAGACGCAGGGTAACAATGCAGACCTGGAGGGTATCCCCAGGTGCAGTAGACTGGTAATCTTGGAACCTCCTGACTCAGAATACTGCTACCTTCTCACTGCCATAGGAATGCAGCTAGTTGACAGCTGGCTTCAAGACATGCTTCCCTGTGAGAGCTGAGGACAGGGCAGAACCCTCCCGCATGCTGCCTGACTGTAGGAGTAGCTGCTAACATCCTAATGTTAGTGGCTGGGAGAGGTTGCGGGAAAAGCATGTGTGAGCACTGGGCCTGAACTCCCGTGTATCTGAGTTGAATACAGCGATTTCCAACGGCTTTCCTCAACCAGAGTGTAGCTAGGTTCCAAATCCCATGTACGAGCGGGTAGCAGACATCTGCCTCCCATGCATACACACTTCTGAGAGTTGAGCTTATGGCCTGTACCTCCACATCCAGCCTGCTGGTACCCTTGGCTTCTAAAAGGCCTAGGCTCGCTGTTTGACGGAAGTGCTGGGAGAGGTAATTGGAATCTCCCGGCACACAAGACGAGTGCCTCCAAGCTCAATTCACGATTTCCCAGTAATTCTTGTGGTAGACAGGTGCTACATACTAAGTTCCATATGTGAGAGGGTAGCTGAACGCCTTGTCCAAAAGCATCTTACTTCTGAGAGTTGAGCTCACCCTCAGTCCCTCACAGTTCCACACTGCCTGCAGAGTGAGTTTCGCAGGTCTTCACCAGAGACGTTTGCCAGAGGCTTCTGAGACGCAGGGTAACAATGCAGACCTGGAGGGTATCTCCCAGGTGCAGTAGAGTGGTAATCTTGGAACCTCCTGACTCAGAATACTGCTACCTTCTCACTGCCATAGGAATGCAGCTAGTTGACAGCTGGCTTCAAGACATGCTTCCCTGTGAGAGCTGAGGACAGGGCAGAACCCTCCCGCATCCTGCCTGACTGTAGGAGTAGCTGCTAACATCCTAATGTTAGTGGCTGGGAGAGGTTGCGGGAAAAGCATGTGTGAGCACTGGGCCTGAACTCCCGTGTATCTGAGTTGAATACAGCGATTTCCAATGGCCTTCTTCAATCACAGAGTGTAGCTAGGTTCCAAATCCCATGTACGAGTGGGTAGCAGACATCTGCCTCCCATGCATACACACTTCTGAGAGTTGAGCTTATGGCCTGTACCTCCACATCCAGCCTGCTGGTACCCTTGGCTTCTAAAAGGCCTAGGCTCGCTGTTTGACGGAAGTGCTGGGAGAGGTAATTGGAATCTACCCGGCACACAAGACTAGTGCCTCCAAGCTCAATTCAGCGATTTCCTAGTAATTCCTGTGGTAGACATGGTGCTACATACTAAGTTCCATACTGTGAGAGGGTAGCTGAACGCCTTGTCCAAAAGCATCTTACTTCTGAGAGTTGAGCTCACCCTCAGTCCCTCACAGTTCCACACTGCCTGCAGAGTGAGTTTCGCAGGTCTTCAGCAGAGACGATTTGCCAGAGGCTTCTGAGTACGCAGGGTAACAATGCAGACCTGGAGGGTATCTCCAGGTGCAGTAGAGTGGTAATCTTGGAACCTCCTGACTCAGAGTACTGCTACCTTCTCACTGCCATAGGAATGCAGCTAGTTGACAGCTGGCTTCAAGACATGCTTCCCTGTGAGAGCTGAGGACAGGGCAGAACCCTCCCGCATCCTGCCTGACTGTAGGAGTAGCTGCTAACATCCTAATGTTAGTGGCTGGGAGAGGTTGCGGGAAAAGCATGTGTGAGCACTGGGCCTGAACTCCCGTGTATCTGAGTTGAATACAGCGATTTCCAATGGCCTTCTTCAATCACAGTGTAGCTAGGTTCCAAATCCCATGTCCGAGTGGGTAGCAGACATCTGCCTCCCATGCATACACACTTCTGAGAGTTGAGCTTATGGCCTGTACCTCCACATCCAGCCTGCTGGTACCCTTGGCTTCTAAAAGGCCTAGGCTCGCTGTTTGACGGAAGTGCTGGGAGAGGTAATTGGAATCACCCGGCACACAAGACTAGTGCCTCCAAGCTCAGTTCAGCGATTTCCTAGTAATTCCTGTGGTAGACTGGTGCTACATACTAAGTTCCATACGTGAGAGGGTAGCTGAACGCCTTGTCCAAAAGCATCTTACTTCTGAGAGTTGAGCTCAGCCTCAGTCCCTCACAGTTCCACACTGCCTGCAGAGTGAGTTTCGCAGGTCTTCAGCAGAGACGTTTGCCAGAGGCTTCTGAGACGCAGGGTAACAATGCAGACCTGGAGGGTATCCCCAGGTGCAGTAGACTGGTAATCTTGGAACCTCCTGACTCAGAATACTGCTACCTTCTCACTGCCATAGGAATGCAGCTAGTTGACAGCTGGCTTCAAGACATGCTTCCCTGTGAGAGCTGAGGACAGGGCAGAACCCTCCCGCATGCTGCCTGACTGTAGGAGTAGCTGCTAACATCCTAATGTTAGTGGCTGGGAGAGGTTGCGGGAAAAGCATGTGTGAGCACTGGGCCTGAACTCCCGTGTATCTGAGTTGAATACAGCGATTTCCAATGGCCTTCTTCAATCACAGTGTAGCTAGGTTCCAACTCCCATGTCCGAGTGGGTAGCAGACATCTGCCTCCCATGCATACACACTTCTGAGAGTTGAGCTTATGGCCTGTACCTCCACATCCAGCCTGCTGGTACCCTTGGCTTCTAAAAGGCCTAGGCTCGCTGTTTGACGGAAGTGCTGGGAGAGGTAATTGGAATCACCCGGCACACAAGACTAGTGCCTCCAAGCTCAGTTCAGCGATTTCCTAGTAATTCCTGTGGTAGACTGGTGCTACATACTAAGTTCCATACGTGAGAGGGTAGCTGAACGCCTTGTCCAAAAGCATCTTACTTCTGAGAGTTGAGCTCAGCCTCAGTCCCTCACAGTTCCACACTGCCTGCAGAGTGAGTTTCGCAGGTCTTCAGCAGAGACGTTTGCCAGAGGCTTCTGAGACGCAGGGTAACAATGCAGACCTGGAGGGTATCTCCAGGTGCAGTAGAGTGGTAATCTTGGAACCTCCTGACTCAGAGTACTGCTACCTTCTCACTGCCATAGGAATGCAGCTAGTTGACAGCTGGCTTCAAGACATGCTTCCCTGTGAGAGCTGAGGACAGGGCAGAACCCTCCCGCATCCTGCCTGACTGTAGGAGTAGCTGCTAACATCCTAATGTTAGTGGCTGGGAGAGGTTGCGGGAAAAGCATGTGTGAGCACTGGGCCTGAACTCCCGTGTATCTGAGTTGAATACAGCGATTTCCAATGGCCTTCTTCAATCACAGTGTAGCTAGGTTCCAACTCCCATGTCCGAGTGGGTAGCAGACATCTGCCTCCCATGCATACACACTTCTGAGAGTTGAGCTTATGGCCTGTACCTCCACATCCAGCCTGCTGGTACCCTTGGCTTCTAAAAGGCCTAGGCTCGCTGTTTGACGGAAGTGCTGGGAGAGGTAATTGGAATCACCCGGCACACAAGACTAGTGCCTCCAAGCTCAGTTCAGCGATTTCCTAGTAATTCCTGTGGTAGACTGGTGCTACATACTAAGTTCCATACGTGAGAGGGTAGCTGAACGCCTTGTCCAAAAGCATCTTACTTCTGAGAGTTGAGCTCAGCCTCAGTCCCTCACAGTTCCACACTGCCTGCAGAGTGAGTTTCGCAGGTCTTCAGCAGAGACGTTTGCCAGAGGCTTCTGAGACGCAGGGTAACAATGCAGACCTGGAGGGTATCCCCAGGTGCAGTAGACTGGTAATCTTGGAACCTCCTGACTCAGAATACTGCTACCTTCTCACTGCCATAGGAATGCAGCTAGTTGACAGCTGGCTTCAAGACATGCTTCCCTGTGAGAGCTGAGGACAGGGCAGAACCCTCCCGCATGCTGCCTGACTGTAGGAGTAGCTGCTAACATCCTAATGTTAGTGGCTGGGAGAGGTTGCGGGAAAAGCATGTGTGAGCACTGGGCCTGAACTCCCGTGTATCTGAGTTGAATACAGCGATTTCCAACGGCCTTTCCTCAATCCAGAGTGTAGCTAGGTTCCAAATCCCATGTACGAGCGGGTAGCAGACATCTGCCTCCCATGCATACACACTTCTGAGAGTTGAGCTTATGGCCTGTACCTCCACATCCAGCCTGCTGGTACCCTTGGCTTCTAAAAGGCCTAGGCTCGCTGTTTGACGGAAGTGCTGGGAGAGGTAATTGGAATCTCCCGGCACACAAGACGAGTGCCTCCAAGCTCAATTCACGATTTCCCAGTAATTCTTGTGGTAGACAGGTGCTACATACTAAGTTCCATATGTGAGATGGTAGCTGAACGCCTTGTCCAAAAGCATCTTACTTCTGAGAGTTGAGCCCACCCTCAGTCCCTCACAGTTCCACACTGCCTGCAGAGTGAGTTTCACACGTCTTCACCAGAGACGATTGCCAGAGGCTTCTGAGTACAAGTTAACAATGCAGACCTGGAGGGTATCTCCAGGTGCAGTAGAGTGGTAATCTTGGAACCTCCTGACTCAGAGTACTGCTACCTTCTCACTGCCATAGGAATGCAGCTAGTTGACAGCTGGCTTCAAGACATGCTTCCCTGTGAGAGCTGAGGACAGGGCAGAACCCTCCCGCATCCTGCCTGACTGTAGGAGTAGCTGCTAACATCCTTATGTTAGTGGCTGGGAGAGGTTGCGGGAAAAGCATGTGTGAGCACTGGGCCTGAACTCCCGTGTATCTGAGTTGAATACAGCGATTTCCAATGGCCTTCTTCAATCACAGTGTAGCTAGGTTCCAACTCCCATGTCCGAGTGGGTAGCAGACATCTGCCTCCCATGCATACACACTTCTGAGAGTTGAGCTTATGGCCTGTACCTCCACATCCAGCCTGCTGGTACCCTTGGCTTCTAAAAGGCCTAGGCTCGCTGTTTGACGGAAGTGCTGGGAGAGGTAATTGGAATCACCCGGCACACAAGACTAGTGCCTCCAAGCTCAGTTCAGCGATTTCCTAGTAATTCCTGTGGTAGACTGGTGCTACATACTAAGTTCCATACGTGAGAGGGTAGCTGAACGCCTTGTCCAAAACCATCTTACTTCTGAGAGTTGAGCTCAGCCTCAGTCCCTCACAGTTCCACACTGCCTGCAGAGTGAGTTTCGCAGGTCTTCAGCAGAGACGTTTGCCAGAGGCTTCTGAGACGCAGGGTAACAATGCAGACCTGGAGGGTATCCCCAGGTGCAGTAGACTGGTAATCTTGGAACCTCCTGACTCAGAATACTGCTACCTTCTCACTGCCATAGGAATGCAGCTAGTTGACAGCTGGCTTCAAGACATGCTTCCCTGTGAGAGCTGAGGACAGGGCAGAACCCTCCCGCATGCTGCCTGACTGTAGGAGTAGCTGCTAACATCCTAATGTTAGTGGCTGGGAGAGGTTGCGGGAAAAGCATGTGTGAGCACTGGGCCTGAACTCCCGTGTATCTGAGTTGAATACAGCGATTTCCAACGGCCTTTCCTCAACCAGAGTGTAGCTAGGTTCCAAATCCCATGTACGAGCGGGTAGCAGACATCTGCCTCCCATGCATACACACTTCTGAGAGTTGAGCTTATGGCCTGTACCTCCACATCCAGCCTGCTGGTACCCTTGGCTTCTAAAAGGCCTAGGCTCGCTGTTTGACGGAAGTGCTGGGAGAGGTAATTGGAATCTCCCGGCACACAAGACGAGTGCCTCCAAGCTCAATTCAGCGATTTCCTAGTAATTCTTGTGGTAGACTGGTGCTACATACTAAGTTCCATATGTGAGAGGGTAGCTGAACGCCTTGTCCAAAAGCATCTTACTTCTGAGAGTTGAGCTCAGCCCTCAGTCCCTCACAGTTCCACACTGCCTGCAGAGTGAGTTTCACACGTCTTCACCAGAGACGATTGCCAGAGGCTTCTGAGTACCAGGGTAACAATGCAGACCTGGAGGGTATCCCCAGGTGCAGTAGAGTGGTAATCTTGGAACCTCCTGACTCAGAGTACTGCTACCTTCTCACTGCCATAGGAATGCAGCTAGTTGACAGCTGGCTTCAAGACATGCTTCCCTGTGAGAGCTGAGGACAGGGCAGAACCCTCCCGCATCCTGCCTGACTGTAGGAGTAGCTGCTAACATCCTAATGTTAGTGGCTGGGAGAGGTTGCGGGAAAAGCATGTGTGAGCACTGGGCCTGAACTCCCGTGTATCTGAGTTGAATACAGCGATTTCCAATGGCCTTCTTCAATCACAGTGTAGCTAGGTTCCAACTCCCATGTCCGAGTGGGTAGCAGACATCTGCCTCCCATGCATACACACTTCTGAGAGTTGAGCTTATGGCCTGTACCTCCACATCCAGCCTGCTGGTACCCTTGGCTTCTAAAAGGCCTAGGCTCGCTGTTTGACGGAAGTGCTGGGAGAGGTAATTGGAATCACCCGGCACACAAGACTAGTGCCTCCAAGCTCAGTTCAGCGATTTCCTAGTAATTCCTGTGGTAGACTGGTGCTACATACTAAGTTCCATACGTGAGAGGGTAGCTGAACGCCTTGTCCAAAACCATCTTACTTCTGAGAGTTGAGCTCAGCCTCAGTCCCTCACAGTTCCACACTGCCTGCAGAGTGAGTTTCGCAGGTCTTCAGCAGAGACGTTTGCCAGAGGCTTCTGAGACGCAGGGTAACAATGCAGACCTGGAGGGTATCCCCAGGTGCAGTAGACTGGTAATCTTGGAACCTCCTGACTCAGAATACTGCTACCTTCTCACTGCCATAGGAATGCAGCTAGTTGACAGCTGGCTTCAAGACATGCTTCCCTGTGAGAGCTGAGGACAGGGCAGAACCCTCCCGCATGCTGCCTGACTGTAGGAGTAGCTGCTAACATCCTAATGTTAGTGGCTGGGAGAGGTTGCGGGAAAAGCATGTGTGAGCACTGGGCCTGAACTCCCGTGTATCTGAGTTGAATACAGCGATTTCCAACGGCCTTTCCTTCAATCACAGTGTAGCTAGGTTCCAAATCCCATGTACGAGCGGGTAGCAGACATCTGCCTCCCATGCATACACACTTCTGAGAGTTGAGCTTATGGCCTGTACCTCCACATCCAGCCTGCTGGTACCCTTGGCTTCTAAAAGGCCTAGGCTCGCTGTTTGACGGAAGTGCTGGGAGAGGTAATTGGAATCTCCCGGCACACAAGACGAGTGCCTCCAAGCTCAATTCAGCGATTTCCCTAGTAATTCCTTGTGGTAGACATGGTGCTACATACTAAGTTCCATATGTGAGAGGGTAGCTGAACGCCTTGTCCAAAAGCATCTTACTTCTGAGAGTTGAGCTCAGCCTCAGTCCCTCACAGTTCCACACTGCCTGCAGAGTGAGTTTCGCAGGTCTTCAGCAGAGACGATTGCCAGAGGCTTCTGAGTACGCAGGGTAACAATGCAGACCTGGAGGGTATCTCCAGGTGCAGTAGACTGGTAATCTTGGAACCTCCTGACTCAGAAGTACTGCTACCTTCTCACTGCCATAGGAATGCAGCTAGTTGACAGCTGGCTTCAAGACATGCTTCCCTGTGAGAGCTGAGGACAGGGCAGAACCCTCCCGCATCCTGCCTGACTGTAGGAGTAGCTGCTAACATCCTAATGTTAGTGGCTGGGAGAGGTTGCGGGAAAAGCATGTGTGAGCAC
Organism: Canis lupus familiaris; assembly: GCF_011100685.1. NCBI lineage: Eukaryota > Metazoa > Chordata > Mammalia > Carnivora > Canidae > Canis > Canis lupus. Next base: position 55,778 of record NW_023331183.1, on the reverse strand, counting down.
TGGGCCTGAACTCCCGTGTATCTGAGTTGAATACAGCGATTTCCAATGGCCTTCTTCAATCACAGTGTAGCTAGGTTCCAACTCCCATGTCCGAGTGGGTAGCAGACATCTGCCTCCCATGCATACACACTTCTGAGAGTTGAGCTTATGGCCTGTACCTCCACATCCAGCCTGCTGGTACCCTTGGCTTCTAAAAGGCCTAGGCTCGCTGTTTGACGGAAGTGCTGGGAGAGGTAATTGGAATCACCCGGCACACAAGACTAGTGCCTCCAAGCTCAGTTCAGCGATTTCCTAGTAATTCCTGTGGTAGACTGGTGCTACATACTAAGTTCCATACGTGAGAGGGTAGCTGAACGCCTTGTCCAAAAGCATCTTACTTCTGAGAGTTGAGCTCAGCCTCAGTCCCTCACAGTTCCACACTGCCTGCAGAGTGAGTTTCGCAGGTCTTCAGCAGAGACGTTTGCCAGAGGCTTCTGAGACGCAGGGTAACAATGCAGACCTGGAGGGTATCTCCAGGTGCAGTAGACTGGTAATCTTGGAACCTCCTGACTCAGAGTACTGCTACCTTCTCACTGCCATAGGAATGCAGCTAGTTGACAGCTGGCTTCAAGACATGCTTCCCTGTGAGAGCTGAGGACAGGGCAGAACCCTCCCGCATCCTGCCTGACTGTAGGAGTAGCTGCTAACATCCTAATGTTAGTGGCTGGGAGAGGTTGCGGGAAAAGCATGTGTGAGCACTGGGCCTGAACTCCCGTGTATCTGAGTTGAATACAGCGATTTCCAACGGCCTTCCTCAATCCAGAGTGTAGCTAGGTTCCAAATCCCATGTCCGAGCTGGGTAGCAGACATCTGCCTCCCATGCATACACACTTCTGAGAGTTGAGCTTATGGCCTGTACCTCCACATCCAGCCTGCTGGTACCCTTGGCTTCTAAAAGGCCTAGGCTCGCTGTTTGACGGAAGTGCTGGGAGAGGTAATTGGAATCTCCCGGCACACAAGACGAGTGCCTCCAAGCTCAATTCACGATTTCCCAGTAATTCTTGTGGTAGACAGGTGCTACATACTAAGTTCCATATGTGAGAGGGTAGCTGAACGCCTTGTCCAAAAGCATCTTACTTCTGAGAGTTGAGCTCACCCTCAGTCCCTCACAGTTCCACACTGCCTGCAGAGTGAGTTTCACACGTCTTCACCAGAGACGATTGCCAGAGGCTTCTGAGTACAAGTTAACAATGCAGACCTGGAGGGTATCTCCAGGTGCAGTAGAGTGGTAATCTTGGAACCTCCTGACTCAGAGTACTGCTACCTTCTCACTGCCATAGGAATGCAGCTAGTTGACAGCTGGCTTCAAGACATGCTTCCCTGTGAGAGCTGAGGACAGGGCAGAACCCTCCCGCATCCTGCCTGACTGTAGGAGTAGCTGCTAACATCCTAATGTTAGTGGCTGGGAGAGGTTGCGGGAAAAGCATGTGTGAGCACTGGGCCTGAACTCCCGTGTATCTGAGTTGAATACAGCGATTTCCAATGGCCTTCTTCAATCACAGTGTAGCTAGGTTCCAACTCCCATGTCCGAGTGGGTAGCAGACATCTGCCTCCCATGCATACACACTTCTGAGAGTTGAGCTTATGGCCTGTACCTCCACATCCAGCCTGCTGGTACCCTTGGCTTCTAAAAGGCCTAGGCTCGCTGTTTGACGGAAGTGCTGGGAGAGGTAATTGGAATCACCCGGCACACAAGACTAGTGCCTCCAAGCTCAGTTCAGCGATTTCCTAGTAATTCCTGTGGTAGACTGGTGCTACATACTAAGTTCCATACGTGAGAGGGTAGCTGAACGCCTTGTCCAAAACCATCTTACTTCTGAGAGTTGAGCTCAGCCTCAGTCCCTCACAGTTCCACACTGCCTGCAGAGTGAGTTTCGCAGGTCTTCAGCAGAGACGTTTGCCAGAGGCTTCTGAGACGCAGGGTAACAATGCAGACCTGGAGGGTATCCCCAGGTGCAGTAGACTGGTAATCTTGGAACCTCCTGACTCAGAGTACTGCTACCTTCTCACTGCCATAGGAATGCAGCTAGTTGACAGCTGGCTTCAAGACATGCTTCCCTGTGAGAGCTGAGGACAGGGCAGAACCCTCCCGCATCCTGCCTGACTGTAGGAGTAGCTGCTAACATCCTAATGTTAGTGGCTGGGAGAGGTTGCGGGAAAAGCATGTGTGAGCACTGGGCCTGAACTCCCGTGTATCTGAGTTGAATACAGCGATTTCCAATGGCCTTCTTCAATCACAGTGTAGCTAGGTTCCAACTCCCATGTCCGAGTGGGTAGCAGACATCTGCCTCCCATGCATACACACTTCTGAGAGTTGAGCTTATGGCCTGTACCTCCACATCCAGCCTGCTGGTACCCTTGGCTTCTAAAAGGCCTAGGCTCGCTGTTTGACGGAAGTGCTGGGAGAGGTAATTGGAATCACCCGGCACACAAGACTAGTGCCTCCAAGCTCAGTTCAGCGATTTCCTAGTAATTCCTGTGGTAGACTGGTGCTACATACTAAGTTCCATACGTGAGAGGGTAGCTGAACGCCTTGTCCAAAAGCATCTTACTTCTGAGAGTTGAGCTCAGCCTCAGTCCCTCACAGTTCCACACTGCCTGCAGAGTGAGTTTCGCAGGTCTTCAGCAGAGACGTTTGCCAGAGGCTTCTGAGACGCAGGGTAACAATGCAGACCTGGAGGGTATCCCAGGTGCAGTAGACTGGTAATCTTGGAACCTCCTGACTCAGAAGTACTGCTACCTTCTCACTGCCATAGGAATGCAGCTAGTTGACAGCTGGCTTCAAGACATGCTTCCCTGTGAGAGCTGAGGACAGGGCAGAACCCTCCCGCATCCTGCCTGACTGTAGGAGTAGCTGCTAACATCCTAATGTTAGTGGCTGGGAGAGGTTGCGGGAAAAGCATGTGTGAGCACTGGGCCTGAACTCCCGTGTATCTGAGTTGAATACAGCGATTTCCAACGGCTTTCCTCAATCCAGAGTGTAGCTAGGTTCCAAATCCCATGTACGAGTGGGTAGCAGACATCTGCCTCCCATGCATACACACTTCTGAGAGTTGAGCTTATGGCCTGTACCTCCACATCCAGCCTGCTGGTACCCTTGGCTTCTAAAAGGCCTAGGCTCGCTGTTTGACGGAAGTGCTGGGAGAGGTAATTGGAATCTCCCGGCACACAAGACTAGTGCCTCCAAGCTCAGTTCAGCGATTTCCTAGTAATTCTTGTGGTAGACTGGTGCTACATACTAAGTTCCATATGTGAGATGGTAGCTGAACGCCTTGTCCAAAAGCATCTTACTTCTGAGAGTTGAGCTCAGCCCTCAGTCCCTCACAGTTCCACACTGCCTGCAGAGTGAGTTTCAGCACGTCTTCACCAGAGACGATTGCCAGAGGCTTCTGAGTACGCAGGTAACAATGCAGACCTGGAGGGTATCTCCAGGTGCAGTAGAGTGGTAATCTTGGAACCTCCTGACTCAGAGTACTGCTACCTTCTCACTGCCATAGGAATGCAGCTAGTTGACAGCTGGCTTCAAGACATGCTTCCCTGTGAGAGCTGAGGACAGGGCAGAACCCTCCCGCATCCTGCCTGACTGTAGGAGTAGCTGCTAACATCCTAATGTTAGTGGCTGGGAGAGGTTGCGGGAAAAGCATGTGTGAGCACTGGGCCTGAACTCCCGTGTATCTGAGTTGAATACAGCGATTTCCAATGGCCTTCTTCAATCACAGTGTAGCTAGGTTCCAACTCCCATGTCCGAGTGGGTAGCAGACATCTGCCTCCCATGCATACACACTTCTGAGAGTTGAGCTTATGGCCTGTACCTCCACATCCAGCCTGCTGGTACCCTTGGCTTCTAAAAGGCCTAGGCTCGCTGTTTGACGGAAGTGCTGGGAGAGGTAATTGGAATCACCCGGCACACAAGACTAGTGCCTCCAAGCTCAGTTCAGCGATTTCCTAGTAATTCCTGTGGTAGACTGGTGCTACATACTAAGTTCCATACGTGAGAGGGTAGCTGAACGCCTTGTCCAAAAGCCATCTTACTTCTGAGAGTTGAGCTCAGCCTCAGTCCCTCACAGTTCCACACTGCCTGCAGAGTGAGTTTCGCAGGTCTTCAGCAGAGACGTTTGCCAGAGGCTTCTGAGACGCAGGGTAACAATGCAGACCTGGAGGGTATCCCCAGGTGCAGTAGACTGGTAATCTTGGAACCTCCTGACTCAGAATACTGCTACCTTCTCACTGCCATAGGAATGCAGCTAGTTGACAGCTGGCTTCAAGACATGCTTCCCTGTGAGAGCTGAGGACAGGGCAGAACCCTCCCGCATGCTGCCTGACTGTAGGAGTAGCTGCTAACATCCTAATGTTAGTGGCTGGGAGAGGTTGCGGGAAAAGCATGTGTGAGCACTGGGCCTGAACTCCCGTGTATCTGAGTTGAATACAGCGATTTCCAACGGCTTTCCTCAATCCAGAGTGTAGCTAGGTTCCAAATCCCATGTACGAGCGGGTAGCAGACATCTGCCTCCCATGCATACACACTTCTGAGAGTTGAGCTTATGGCCTGTACCTCCACATCCAGCCTGCTGGTACCCTTGGCTTCTAAAAGGCCTAGGCTCGCTGTTTGACGGAAGTGCTGGGAGAGGTAATTGGAATCTCCCGGCACACAAGACGAGTGCCTCCAAGCTCAATTCACGATTTCCCAGTAATTCTTGTGGTAGACAGGTGCTACATACTAAGTTCCATACGTGAGAGGGTAGCTGAACGCCTTGTCCAAAAGCATCTTACTTCTGAGAGTTGAGCTCAGCCTCAGTCCCTCACAGTTCCACACTGCCTGCAGAGTGAGTTTCACACGTCTTCACCAGAGACGATTGCCAGAGGCTTCTGAGTACAAGTTAACAATGCAGACCTGGAGGGTATCTCCAGGTGCAGTAGAGTGGTAATCTTGGAACCTCCTGACTCAGAGTACTGCTACCTTCTCACTGCCATAGGAATGCAGCTAGTTGACAGCTGGCTTCAAGACATGCTTCCCTGTGAGAGCTGAGGACAGGGCAGAACCCTCCCGCATCCTGCCTGACTGTAGGAGTAGCTGCTAACATCCTAATGTTAGTGGCTGGGAGAGGTTGCGGGAAAAGCATGTGTGAGCACTGGGCCTGAACTCCCGTGTATCTGAGTTGAATACAGCGATTTCCAATGGCCTTCCTCAATCACAGTGTAGCTAGGTTCCAAATCCCATGTCCGAGTGGGTAGCAGACATCTGCCTCCCATGCATACACACTTCTGAGAGTTGAGCTTATGGCCTGTACCTCCACATCCAGCCTGCTGGTACCCTTGGCTTCTAAAAGGCCTAGGCTCGCTGTTTGACGGAAGTGCTGGGAGAGGTAATTGGAATCACCCGGCACACAAGACTAGTGCCTCCAAGCTCAGTTCAGCGATTTCCTAGTAATTCCTGTGGTAGACTGGTGCTACATACTAAGTTCCATACGTGAGAGGGTAGCTGAACGCCTTGTCCAAAAGCATCTTACTTCTGAGAGTTGAGCTCAGCCTCAGTCCCTCACAGTTCCACACTGCCTGCAGAGTGAGTTTCGCAGGTCTTCAGCAGAGACGATTGCCAGAGGCTTCTGAGACGCAGGGTAACAATGCAGACCTGGAGGGTATCTCCAGGTGCAGTAGACTGGTAATCTTGGAACCTCCTGACTCAGAGTACTGCTACCTTCTCACTGCCATAGGAATGCAGCTAGTTGACAGCTGGCTTCAAGACATGCTTCCCTGTGAGAGCTGAGGACAGGGCAGAACCCTCCCGCATCCTGCCTGACTGTAGGAGTAGCTGCTAACATCCTAATGTTAGTGGCTGGGAGAGGTTGCGGGAAAAGCATGTGTGAGCACTGGGCCTGAACTCCCGTGTATCTGAGTTGAATACAGCGATTTCCAACGGCTTTCCTCAACCAGAGTGTAGCTAGGTTCCAAATCCCATGTACGAGCGGGTAGCAGACATCTGCCTCCCATGCATACACACTTCTGAGAGTTGAGCTTATGGCCTGTACCTCCACATCCAGCCTGCTGGTACCCTTGGCTTCTAAAAGGCCTAGGCTCGCTGTTTGACGGAAGTGCTGGGAGAGGTAATTGGAATCACCCGGCACACAAGACTAGTGCCTCCAAGCTCAGTTCAGCGATTTCCTAGTAATTCCTGTGGTAGACTGGTGCTACATACTAAGTTCCATACGTGAGAGGGTAGCTGAACGCCTTGTCCAAAAGCATCTTACTTCTGAGAGTTGAGCTCAGCCTCAGTCCCTCACAGTTCCACACTGCCTGCAGAGTGAGTTTCGCAGGTCTTCAGCAGAGACGATTGCCAGAGGCTTCTGAGACGCAGGGTAACAATGCAGACCTGGAGGGTATCCCCAGGTGCAGTAGACTGGTAATCTTGGAACCTCCTGACTCAGAAGTACTGCTACCTTCTCACTGCCATAGGAATGCAGCTAGTTGACAGCTGGCTTCAAGACATGCTTCCCTGTGAGAGCTGAGGACAGGGCAGAACCCTCCCGCATGCTGCCTGACTGTAGGAGTAGCTGCTAACATCCTAATGTTAGTGGCTGGGAGAGGTTGCGGGAAAAGCATGTGTGAGCACTGGGCCTGAACTCCCGTGTATCTGAGTTGAATACAGCGATTTCCAATGGCCTTCTTCAATCACAGTGTAGCTAGGTTCCAACTCCCATGTCCGAGTGGGTAGCAGACATCTGCCTCCCATGCATACACACTTCTGAGAGTTGAGCTTATGGCCTGTACCTCCACATCCAGCCTGCTGGTACCCTTGGCTTCTAAAAGGCCTAGGCTCGCTGTTTGACGGAAGTGCTGGGAGAGGTAATTGGAATCACCCGGCACACAAGACTAGTGCCTCCAAGCTCAGTTCAGCGATTTCCTAGTAATTCCTGTGGTAGACTGGTGCTACATACTAAGTTCCATACGTGAGAGGGTAGCTGAACGCCTTGTCCAAAACCATCTTACTTCTGAGAGTTGAGCTCAGCCTCAGTCCCTCACAGTTCCACACTGCCTGCAGAGTGAGTTTCGCAGGTCTTCAGCAGAGACGTTTGCCAGAGGCTTCTGAGACGCAGGGTAACAATGCAGACCTGGAGGGTATCTCCAGGTGCAGTAGACTGGTAATCTTGGAACCTCCTGACTCAGAATACTGCTACCTTCTCACTGCCATAGGAATGCAGCTAGTTGACAGCTGGCTTCAAGACATGCTTCCCTGTGAGAGCTGAGGACAGGGCAGAACCCTCCCGCATCCTGCCTGACTGTAGGAGTAGCTGCTAACATCCTAATGTTAGTGGCTGGGAGAGGTTGCGGGAAAAGCATGTGTGAGCACTGGGCCTGAACTCCCGTGTATCTGAGTTGAATACAGCGATTTCCAACGGCCTTTCCTCAACCAGAGTGTAGCTAGGTTCCAAATCCCATGTACGAGTGGGTAGCAGACATCTGCCTCCCATGCATACACACTTCTGAGAGTTGAGCTTATGGCCTGTACCTCCACATCCAGCCTGCTGGTACCCTTGGCTTCTAAAAGGCCTAGGCTCGCTGTTTGACGGAAGTGCTGGGAGAGGTAATTGGAATCTACCCGGCACACAAGACTAGTGCCTCCAAGCTCAGTTCAGCGATTTCCTAGTAATTCTTGTGGTAGACATGGTGCTACATACTAAGTTCCATACGTGAGAGGGTAGCTGAACGCCTTGTCCAAAAGCATCTTACTTCTGAGAGTTGAGCTCAGCCTCAGTCCCTCACAGTTCCACACTGCCTGCAGAGTGAGTTTCACAGGTCTTCAGCAGAGACGTTTGCCAGAGGCTTCTGAGACGCAGGGTAACAATGCAGACCTGGAGGGTATCCCCAGGTGCAGTAGACTGGTAATCTTGGAACCTCCTGACTCAGAATACTGCTACCTTCTCACTGCCATAGGAATGCAGCTAGTTGACAGCTGGCTTCAAGACATGCTTCCCTGTGAGAGCTGAGGACAGGGCAGAACCCTCCCGCATCCTGCCTGACTGTAGGAGTAGCTGCTAACATCCTAATGTTAGTGGCTGGGAGAGGTTGCGGGAAAAGCATGTGTGAGCACTGGGCCTGAACTCCCGTGTATCTGAGTTGAATACAGCGATTTCCAATGGCCTTCCTTCAATCACAGTGTAGCTAGGTTCCAACTCCCATGTCCGAGTGGGTAGCAGACATCTGCCTCCCATGCATACACACTTCTGAGAGTTGAGCTTATGGCCTGTACCTCCACATCCAGCCTGCTGGTACCCTTGGCTTCTAAAAGGCCTAGGCTCGCTGTTTGACGGAAGTGCTGGGAGAGGTAATTGGAATCACCCGGCACACAAGACTAGTGCCTCCAAGCTCAGTTCAGCGATTTCCTAGTAATTCCTGTGGTAGACTGGTGCTACATACTAAGTTCCATACGTGAGAGGGTAGCTGAACGCCTTGTCCAAAAGCATCTTACTTCTGAGAGTTGAGCTCAGCCTCAGTCCCTCACAGTTCCACACTGCCTGCAGAGTGAGTTTCGCAGGTCTTCAGCAGAGACGTTTGCCAGAGGCTTCTGAGACGCAGGGTAACAATGCAGACCTGGAGGGTATCCCCAGGTGCAGTAGACTGGTAATCTTGGAACCTCCTGACTCAGAGTACTGCTACCTTCTCACTGCCATAGGAATGCAGCTAGTTGACAGCTGGCTTCAAGACATGCTTCCCTGTGAGAGCTGAGGACAGGGCAGAACCCTCCCGCATCCTGCCTGACTGTAGGAGTAGCTGCTAACATCCTAATGTTAGTGGCTGGGAGAGGTTGCGGGAAAAGCATGTGTGAGCACTGGGCCTGAACTCCCGTGTATCTGAGTTGAATACAGCGATTTCCAATGGCCTTCCTCAATCCAGAGTGTAGCTAGGTTCCAACTCCCATGTCCGAGCGGGTAGCAGACATCTGCCTCCCATGCATACACACTTCTGAGAGTTGAGCTTATGGCCTGTACCTCCACATCCAGCCTGCTGGTACCCTTGGCTTCTAAAAGGCCTAGGCTCGCTGTTTGACGGAAGTGCTGGGAGAGGTAATTGGAATCATCCCGGCACACAAGACTAGTGCCTCCAAGCTCAAGTTCAGCGATTTCCTAGTAATTCCTGTGGTAGACATGGTGCTACATACTAAGTTCCATACTGTGAGAGGGTAGCTGAACGCCTTGTCCAAAAGCATCTTACTTCTGAGAGTTGAGCTCAGCCTCAGTCCCTCACAGTTCCACACTGCCTGCAGAGTGAGTTTCACACGTCTTCAGCAGAGACGATTGCCAGAGGCTTCTGAGTACGCAGGTAACAATGCAGACCTGGAGGGTATCTCCAGGTGCAGTCGACTGGTAATCTTGGAACCTCCTGACTCAGAGTACTGCTACCTTCTCACTGCCATAGGAATGCAGCTAGTTGACAGCTGGCTTCAAGACATGCTTCCCTGTGAGAGCTGAGGACAGGGCAGAACCCTCCCGCATCCTGCCTGACTGTAGGAGTAGCTGCTAACATCCTAATGTTAGTGGCTGGGAGAGGTTGCGGGAAAAGCATGTGTGAGCACTGGGCCTGAACTCCCGTGTATCTGAGTTGAATACAGCGATTTCCAACTGGCCTTCTTCAATCACAGTGTAGCTAGGTTCCAACTCCCATGTCCGAGTGGGTAGCAGACATCTGCCTCCCATGCATACACACTTCTGAGAGTTGAGCTTATGGCCTGTACCTCCACATCCAGCCTGCTGGTACCCTTGGCTTCTAAAAGGCCTAGGCTCGCTGTTTGACGGAAGTGCTGGGAGAGGTAATTGGAATCACCCGGCACACAAGACTAGTGCCTCCAAGCTCAGTTCAGCGATTTCCTAGTAATTCCTGTGGTAGACTGGTGCTACATACTAAGTTCCATACGTGAGAGGGTAGCTGAACGCCTTGTCCAAAACCATCTTACTTCTGAGAGTTGAGCTCAGCCTCAGTCCCTCACAGTTCCACACTGCCTGCAGAGTGAGTTTCGCAGGTCTTCAGCAGAGACGTTTGCCAGAGGCTTCTGAGACGCAGGGTAACAATGCAGACCTGGAGGGTATCCCCAGGTGCAGTAGACTGGTAATCTTGGAACCTCCTGACTCAGAATACTGCTACCTTCTCACTGCCATAGGAATGCAGCTAGTTGACAGCTGGCTTCAAGACATGCTTCCCTGTGAGAGCTGAGGACAGGGCAGAACCCTCCCGCATGCTGCCTGACTGTAGGAGTAGCTGCTAACATCCTAATGTTAGTGGCTGGGAGAGGTTGCGGGAAAAGCATGTGTGAGCACTGGGCCTGAACTCCCGTGTATCTGAGTTGAATACAGCGATTTCCAACGGCTTTCCTCAACCAGAGTGTAGCTAGGTTCCAAATCCCATGTACGAGCGGGTAGCAGACATCTGCCTCCCATGCATACACACTTCTGAGAGTTGAGCTTATGGCCTGTACCTCCACATCCAGCCTGCTGGTACCCTTGGCTTCTAAAAGGCCTAGGCTCGCTGTTTGACGGAAGTGCTGGGAGAGGTAATTGGAATCTCCCGGCACACAAGACGAGTGCCTCCAAGCTCAATTCAGCGATTTCCCAGTAATTCTTGTGGTAGACAGGTGCTACATACTAAGTTCCATATGTGAGAGGGTAGCTGAACGCCTTGTCCAAAAGCATCTTACTTCTGAGAGTTGAGCTCACCCTCAGTCCCTCACAGTTCCACACTGCCTGCAGAGTGAGTTTCACACGTCTTCAGCAGAGACGATTGCCAGAGGCTTCTGAGTACCAGGGTAACAATGCAGACCTGGAGGGTATCTCCAGGTGCAGTAGAGTGGTAATCTTGGAACCTCCTGACTCAGAGTACTGCTACCTTCTCACTGCCATAGGAATGCAGCTAGTTGACAGCTGGCTTCAAGACATGCTTCCCTGTGAGAGCTGAGGACAGGGCAGAACCCTCCCGCATCCTGCCTGACTGTAGGAGTAGCTGCTAACATCCTAATGTTAGTGGCTGGGAGAGGTTGCGGGAAAAGCATGTGTGAGCACTGGGCCTGAACTCCCGTGTATCTGAGTTGAATACAGCGATTTCCAATGGCCTTCTTCAATCACAGTGTAGCTAGGTTCCAACTCCCATGTCCGAGTGGGTAGCAGACATCTGCCTCCCATGCATACACACTTCTGAGAGTTGAGCTTATGGCCTGTACCTCCACATCCAGCCTGCTGGTACCCTTGGCTTCTAAAAGGCCTAGGCTCGCTGTTTGACGGAAGTGCTGGGAGAGGTAATTGGAATCACCCGGCACACAAGACTAGTGCCTCCAAGCTCAGTTCAGCGATTTCCTAGTAATTCCTGTGGTAGACTGGTGCTACATACTAAGTTCCATACGTGAGAGGGTAGCTGAACGCCTTGTCCAAAACCATCTTACTTCTGAGAGTTGAGCTCAGCCTCAGTCCCTCACAGTTCCACACTGCCTGCAGAGTGAGTTTCGCAGGTCTTCAGCAGAGACGTTTGCCAGAGGCTTCTGAGACGCAGGGTAACAATGCAGACCTGGAGGGTATCCCCAGGTGCAGTAGACTGGTAATCTTGGAACCTCCTGACTCAGAATACTGCTACCTTCTCACTGCCATAGGAATGCAGCTAGTTGACAGCTAGCTGGCTTCAAGACATGCTTCCCTGTGAGAGCTGAGGACAGGGCAGAACCCTCCCGCATGCTGCCTGACTGTAGGAGTAGCTGCTAACATCCTAATGTTAGTGGCTGGGAGAGGTTGCGGGAAAAGCATGTGTGAGCACTGGGCCTGAACTCCCGTGTATCTGAGTTGAATACAGCGATTTCCAACGGCTTTCCTCAACCAGAGTGTAGCTAGGTTCCAAATCCCATGTACGAGCGGGTAGCAGACATCTGCCTCCCATGCATACACACTTCTGAGAGTTGAGCTTATGGCCTGTACCTCCACATCCAGCCTGCTGGTACCCTTGGCTTCTAAAAGGCCTAGGCTCGCTGTTTGACGGAAGTGCTGGGAGAGGTAATTGGAATCTCCCGGCACACAAGACGAGTGCCTCCAAGCTCAATTCACGATTTCCCAGTAATTCTTGTGGTAGACAGGTGCTACATACTAAGTTCCATATGTGAGAGGTAGCTGAACGCCTTGTCCAAAAGCATCTTACTTCTGAGAGTTGAGCTCACCCTCAGTCCCTCACAGTTCCACACTGCCTGCAGAGTGAGTTTCACACGTCTTCACCAGAGACGATTGCCAGAGGCTTCTGAGTACAAGTTAACAATGCAGACCTGGAGGGTATCTCCAGGTGCAGTAGAGTGGTAATCTTGGAACCTCCTGACTCAGAGTACTGCTACCTTCTCACTGCCATAGGAATGCAGCTAGTTGACAGCTGGCTTCAAGACATGCTTCCCTGTGAGAGCTGAGGACAGGGCAGAACCCTCCCGCATCCTGCCTGACTGTAGGAGTAGCTGCTAACATCCTAATGTTAGTGGCTGGGAGAGGTTGCGGGAAAAGCATGTGTGAGCACTGGGCCTGAACTCCCGTGTATCTGAGTTGAATACAGCGATTTCCAACGGCCTTCTTCAATCACAGTGTAGCTAGGTTCCAACTCCCATGTCCGAGTGGGTAGCAGACATCTGCCTCCCATGCATACACACTTCTGAGAGTTGAGCTTATGGCCTGTACCTCCACATCCAGCCTGCTGGTACCCTTGGCTTCTAAAAGGCCTAGGCTCGCTGTTTGACGGAAGTGCTGGGAGAGGTAATTGGAATCACCCGGCACACAAGACTAGTGCCTCCAAGCTCAGTTCAGCGATTTCCTAGTAATTCCTGTGGTAGACTGGTGCTACATACTAAGTTCCATACGTGAGAGGGTAGCTGAACGCCTTGTCCAAAAGCATCTTACTTCTGAGAGTTGAGCTCAGCCTCAGTCCCTCACAGTTCCACACTGCCTGCAGAGTGAGTTTCGCAGGTCTTCAGCAGAGACGTTTGCCAGAGGCTTCTGAGACGCAGGGTAACAATGCAGACCTGGAGGGTATCCCCAGGTGCAGTAGACTGGTAATCTTGGAACCTCCTGACTCAGAATACTGCTACCTTCTCACTGCCATAGGAATGCAGCTAGTTGACAGCTGGCTTCAAGACATGCTTCCCTGTGAGAGCTGAGGACAGGGCAGAACCCTCCCGCATGCCTGCCTGACTGTAGGAGTAGCTGCTAACATCCTAATGTTAGTGGCTGGGAGAGGTTGCGGGAAAAGCATGTGTGAGCACTGGGCCTGAACTCCCGTGTATCTGAGTTGAATACAGCGATTTCCAACGGCCTTTCCTTCAATCCAGAGTGTAGCTAGGTTCCAAATCCCATGTACGAGCGGGTAGCAGACATCTGCCTCCCATGCATACACACTTCTGAGAGTTGAGCTTATGGCCTGTACCTCCACATCCAGCCTGCTGGTACCCTTGGCTTCTAAAAGGCCTAGGCTCGCTGTTTGACGGAAGTGCTGGGAGAGGTAATTGGAATCTACCCGGCACACAAGACGAGTGCCTCCAAGCTCAAGTTCAGCGATTTCCTAGTAATTCCTGTGGTAGACAGGTGCTACATACTAAGTTCCATACTGTGAGAGGGTAGCTGAACGCCTTGTCCAAAAGCATCTTACTTCTGAGAGTTGAGCTCAGCCTCAGTCCCTCACAGTTCCACACTGCCTGCAGAGTGAGTTTCGCACGTCTTCAGCAGAGACGATTGCCAGAGGCTTCTGAGTACAAGGTAACAATGCAGACCTGGAGGGTATCTCCAGGTGCAGTAGACTGGTAATCTTGGAACCTCCTGACTCAGAAGTACTGCTACCTTCTCACTGCCATAGGAATGCAGCTAGTTGACAGCTGGCTTCAAGACATGCTTCCCTGTGAGAGCTGAGGACAGGGCAGAACCCTCCCGCATCCTGCCTGACTGTAGGAGTAGCTGCTAACATCCTAATGTTAGTGGCTGGGAGAGGTTGCGGGAAAAGCATGTGTGAGCACTGGGCCTGAACTCCCGTGTATCTGAGTTGAATACAGCAATTTCCAATGGCCTTCTTCAATCACAGTGTAGCTAGGTTCCAACTCCCATGTACGAGTGTGTAGCAGACATCTGCCTCCCATGCATACACACTTCTGAGAGTTGAGCTTATGGCCTGTACCTCCACATCCAGCCTGCTGGTACCCTTGGCTTCTAAAAGGCCTAGGCTCGCTGTTTGACGGAAGTGCTGGGAGAGGTAATTGGAATCACCCGGCACACAAGACTAGTGCCTCCAAGCTCAGTTCAGCGATTTCCTAGTAATTCCTGTGGTAGACTGGTGCTACATACTAAGTTCCATACGTGAGAGGGTAGCTGAACGCCTTGTCCAAAACATCTTACTTCTGAGAGTTGAGTCAGCCTCAGTCCCCACGTTCCACACTGCCTGCAGAGTGAGTTTCGAGTCTAGCAGAGAGTTTCAGAGGCTTCTGAGAGCAGGTAACAATGCGACCTGGAGGGTATCCCCAGGTGCTGACTGGATACCCTCCAGGTCTGCATTGTACCTGCGTCTCAGAAGCTCTGCAACGTCTCTGCTGAAGACCTGCGAAACTCACTCTGCAGGCAGTGGGAAATGTGAGGGACTGGGCTGACCTAACTCTCAGAGTAAGATGGTTTGACAAGGCGTTCAGCTACCCATCTCACGTATGGAACTTAGTATGTAGCACAGTCTCTACCACAGAATTACTAGGGAAACGCTGAATGAGTGAGGCACTAGTCTTGTGTGCCGGTGATTCCAATTACCTCTCCAGCACTTCCGTCAAACAGCGGCCTAGCCTTTAGAAGCCAAGGGTACAGCAGGCTGGAGTGGAGGTAAGGCATAAGCTCAACTCTCAGAAGTGTGTATGCATGGGAGGCAGATGTCTGCTACCCACTCGGACATGGGAGTTGGAACCTAGCTACACTGTGATTGAAGAAGCCGTTGGAAATCGCTGTATTCAACTCAGATACACGGGAGTTCAGGCCCAGTGCTCACACATGCTTTTCCCGCAACCTCTCCCAGCCACTAACATAAGGATGTTAGCAGCTACTCCTACAGTCAGGCAGGATGCGGGAGGGTTCTGCCCTGTCCTCAGCTCTCACAGGGAAGCATGTCTTGAAGCCAGCTGTCAACTAGCTGCATTCCTATGGCAGTGAGAAGGTAGCAGTACTCTGAGTCAGGAGGTTCCAAGATTACCACTCTACTGCACCTGGAGATACCCTCCAGGTCTGCATTGTTACCTTGTACTCAGAAGCCTCTGGCAATCGTCTCTGGTGAAGACGTGTGAAACTCACTCTGCAGGCAGTGTGGAACTGTGAGGGACTGAGGGTGAGCTCAACTCTCAGAAGTAAGATGCTTTTGGACAAGGCGTTCAGCTACCCTCTCACATATGGAACTTAGTATGTAGCACCTGTCTACCACAAGAATTACTAGGGAAATCGTGAATTGAGCTTGGAGGCACTCGTCTTGTGTGCCGGGAGATTCCAATTACCTCTCCCAGCACTTCCGTCAAACAGCGAGCCTAGGCCTTTTAGAAGCCAAGGGTACCAGCAGGCTGGATGTGGAGGTACAGGCCATAAGCTCAACTCTCAGAAGTGTGTATGCATGGGAGGCAGATGTCTGCTACCCGCTCGTACATGGGATTTGGAACCTAGCTACACTCTGGTTGAGGAAAGCCGTTGGAAATCGCTGTATTCAACTCAGATACACGGGAGTTCAGGCCCAGTGCTCACACATGCTTTTCCCGCAACCTCTCCCAGCCACTAACATTAGGATGTTAGCAGCTACTCCTACAGTCAGGCAGCATGCGGGAGGGTTCTGCCCTGTCCTCAGCTCTCACAGGGAAGCATGTCTTGAAGCCAGCTGTCAACTAGCTGCATTCCTATGGCAGTGAGAAGGTAGCAGTATTCTGAGTCAGGAGGTTCCAAGATTACCAGTCTACTGCACCTGGGGATACCCTCCAGGTCTGCATTGTTACCCTGCGTCTCAGAAGCCTCTGGCAAACGTCTCTGCTGAAGACCTGCGAAACTCACTCTGCAGGCAGTGTGGAACTGTGAGGGACTGAGGCTGAGCTCAACTCTCAGAAGTAAGATGGTTTTGGACAAGGCGTTCAGCTACCCTCTCACGTATGGAACTTAGTATGTAGCACCAGTCTACCACAGGAATTACTAGGAAATCGCTGAACTGAGCTTGGAGGCACTAGTCTTGTGTGCCGGGTGATTCCAATTACCTCTCCCAGCACTTCCGTCAAACAGCGAGCCTAGGCCTTTTAGAAGCCAAGGGTACCAGCAGGCTGGATGTGGAGGTACAGGCCATAAGCTCAACTCTCAGAAGTGTGTATGCATGGGAGGCAGATGTCTGCTACCCACTCGGACATGGGAGTTGGAACCTAGCTACACTCTGATTGAGGAAAGCCGTTGGAAATCGCTGTATTCAACTCAGATACACGGGAGTTCAGGCCCAGTGCTCACACATGCTTTTCCCGCAACCTCTCCCAGCCACTAACATTAGGATGTTAGCAGCTACTCCTACAGTCAGGCAGGATGCGGGAGGGTTCTGCCCTGTCCTCAGCTCTCACAGGGAAGCATGTCTTGAAGCCAGCTGTCAACTAGCTGCATTCCTATGGCAGTGAGAAGGTAGCAGTATTCTGAGTCAGGAGGTTCCAAGATTACCAGTCTACTGCACCTGGGATACCCTCCAGGTCTGCATTGTTACCCTGCGTCTCAGAAGCCTCTGGCAAACGTCTCTGCTGAAGACCTGCGAAACTCACTCTGCAGGCAGTGTGGAACTGTGAGGGACTGAGGCTGAGCTCAACTCTCAGAAGTAAGATGCTTTTGGACAAGGCGTTCAGCTACCCTCTCACGTATGGAACTTAGTATGTAGCACCAGTCTACCACAGGAATTACTAGGAAATCGCTGAACTGAGCTTGGAGGCACTAGTCTTGTGTGCCGGGATGATTCCAATTACCTCTCCCAGCACTTCCGTCAAACAGCGAGCCTAGGCCTTTTAGAAGCCAAGGGTACCAGCAGGCTGGATGTGGAGGTACAGGCCATAAGCTCAACTCTCAGAAGTGTGTATGCATGGGAGGCAGATGTCTGCTACCCGCTCGTACATGGGATTTGGAACCTAGCTACACTCTGGATTGAGGAAAGGCCGTTGGAAATCGCTGTATTCAACTCAGATACACGGGAGTTCAGGCCCAGTGCTCACACATGCTTTTCCCGCAACCTCTCCCAGCCACTAACATTAGGATGTTAGCAGCTACTCCTACAGTCAGGCAGGCATGCGGGAGGGTTCTGCCCTGTCCTCAGCTCTCACAGGGAAGCATGTCTTGAAGCCAGCTGTCAACTAGCTGCATTCCTATGGCAGTGAGAAGGTAGCAGTATTCTGAGTCAGGAGGTTCCAAGATTACCACTCTACTGCACCTGGAGATACCCTCCAGGTCTGCATTGTTACCCTGCGTCTCAGAAGCCTCTGGCAAACGTCTCTGCTGAAGACCTGCGAAACTCACTCTGCAGGCAGTGTGGAACTGTGAGGGACTGAGGCTGAGCTCAACTCTCAGAAGTAAGATGGTTTTGGACAAGGCGTTCAGCTACCCTCTCACGTATGGAACTTAGTATGTAGCACCAGTCTACCACAGGAATTACTAGGAAATCGCTGAACTGAGCTTGGAGGCACTAGTCTTGTGTGCCGGGTGATTCCAATTACCTCTCCCAGCACTTCCGTCAAACAGCGAGCCTAGGCCTTTTAGAAGCCAAGGGTACCAGCAGGCTGGATGTGGAGGTACAGGCCATAAGCTCAACTCTCAGAAGTGTGTATGCATGGGAGGCAGATGTCTGCTACCCACTCGGACATGGGAGTTGGAACCTAGCTACACTGTGATTGAAGAAGGCCTTTGGAAATCGCTGTATTCAACTCAGATACACGGGAGTTCAGGCCCAGTGCTCACACATGCTTTTCCCGCAACCTCTCCCAGCCACTAACATTAGGATGTTAGCAGCTACTCCTACAGTCAGGCAGGATGCGGGAGGGTTCTGCCCTGTCCTCAGCTCTCACAGGGAAGCATGTCTTGAAGCCAGCTGTCAACTAGCTGCATTCCTATGGCAGTGAGAAGGTAGCAGTACTCTGAGTCAGGAGGTTCCAAGATTACCACTCTACTGCACCTGGAGATACCCTCCAGGTCTGCATTGTTAACCTTGTACTCAGAAGCCTCTGGCAATCGTCTCTGGTGAAGACGTGTGAAACTCACTCTGCAGGCAGTGTGGAACTGTGAGGGACTGAGGGTGAGCTCAACTCTCAGAAGTAAGATGCTTTTGGACAAGGCGTTCAGCTACCCTCTCACATATGGAACTTAGTATGTAGCACCTGTCTACCACAAGAATTACTGGGAAATCGTGAATTGAGCTTGGAGGCACTAGTCTTGTGTGCCGGGAGATTCCAATTACCTCTCCCAGCACTTCCGTCAAACAGCGAGCCTAGGCCTTTTAGAAGCCAAGGGTACCAGCAGGCTGGATGTGGAGGTACAGGCCATAAGCTCAACTCTCAGAAGTGTGTATGCATGGGAGGCAGATGTCTGCTACCCGCTCGTACATGGGATTTGGAACCTAGCTACACTCTGGTTGAGGAAAGCCGTTGGAAATCGCTGTATTCAACTCAGATACACGGGAGTTCAGGCCCAGTGCTCACACATGCTTTTCCCGCAACCTCTCCCAGCCACTAACATTAGGATGTTAGCAGCTACTCCTACAGTCAGGCAGCATGCGGGAGGGTTCTGCCCTGTCCTCAGCTCTCACAGGGAAGCATGTCTTGAAGCCAGCTGTCAACTAGCTGCATTCCTATGGCAGTGAGAAGGTAGCAGTATTCTGAGTCAGGAGGTTCCAAGATTACCAGTCTACTGCACCTGGGGATACCCTCCAGGTCTGCATTGTTACCCTGCGTCTCAGAAGCCTCTGGCAAACGTCTCTGCTGAAGACCTGCGAAACTCACTCTGCAGGCAGTGTGGAACTGTGAGGGACTGAGGCTGAGCTCAACTCTCAGAAGTAAGATGGTTTTGGACAAGGCGTTCAGCTACCCTCTCACGTATGGAACTTAGTATGTAGCACCAGTCTACCACAGGAATTACTAGGAAATCGCTGAACTGAGCTTGGAGGCACTAGTCTTGTGTGCCGGGTGATTCCAATTACCTCTCCCAGCACTTCCGTCAAACAGCGAGCCTAGGCCTTTTAGAAGCCAAGGGTACCAGCAGGCTGGATGTGGAGGTACAGGCCATAAGCTCAACTCTCAGAAGTGTGTATGCATGGGAGGCAGATGTCTGCTACCCACTCGGACATGGGAGTTGGAACCTAGCTACACTCTGGATTGAAGAAAGGCCATTGGAAATCGCTGTATTCAACTCAGATACACGGGAGTTCAGGCCCAGTGCTCACACATGCTTTTCCCGCAACCTCTCCCAGCCACTAACATTAGGATGTTAGCAGCTACTCCTACAGTCAGGCAGGATGCGGGAGGGTTCTGCCCTGTCCTCAGCTCTCACAGGGAAGCATGTCTTGAAGCCAGCTGTCAACTAGCTGCATTCCTATGGCAGTGAGAAGGTAGCAGTACTCTGAGTCAGGAGGTTCCAAGATTACCACTCTACTGCACCTGGAGATACCCTCCAGGTCTGCATTGTTAACTTGTACTCAGAAGCCTCTGGCAATCGTCTCTGGTGAAGACGTGTGAAACTCACTCTGCAGGCAGTGTGGAACTGTGAGGGACTGAGGGCTGAGCTCAACTCTCAGAAGTAAGATGCTTTTGGACAAGGCGTTCAGCTACCCTCTCACATATGGAACTTAGTATGTAGCACCTGTCTACCACAAGAATTACTAGGGAAATCGTGAATTGAGCTTGGAGGCACTCGTCTTGTGTGCCGGGAGATTCCAATTACCTCTCCCAGCACTTCCGTCAAACAGCGAGCCTAGGCCTTTTAGAAGCCAAGGGTACCAGCAGGCTGGATGTGGAGGTACAGGCCATAAGCTCAACTCTCAGAAGTGTGTATGCATGGGAGGCAGATGTCTGCTACCCACTCGGACATGGGATTTGGAACCTAGCTACACTCTGATTGAGGAAGCCATTGGAAATCGCTGTATTCAACTCAGATACACGGGAGTTCAGGCCCAGTGCTCACACATGCTTTTCCCGCAACCTCTCCCAGCCACTAACATTAGGATGTTAGCAGCTACTCCTACAGTCAGGCAGGATGCGGGAGGGTTCTGCCCTGTCCTCAGCTCTCACAGGGAAGCATGTCTTGAAGCCAGCTGTCAACTAGCTGCATTCCTATGGCAGTGAGAAGGTAGCAGTACTCTGAGTCAGGAGGTTCCAAGATTACCAGTCTACTGCACCTGGAGATACCCTCCAGGTCTGCATTGTTACCCTGCGTACTCAGAAGCCTCTGGCAATCGTCTCTGGCTGAAGACCTGTGAAACTCACTCTGCAGGCAGTGTGGAACTGTGAGGGACTGAGGCTGAGCTCAACTCTCAGAAGTAAGATGCTTTTGGACAAGGCGTTCAGCTACCCTCTCACATATGGAACTTAGTATGTAGCACCAGTCTACCACAGGAATTACTAGGAAATCGCTGAACTGAGCTTGGAGGCACTAGTCTTGTGTGCCGGGTGATTCCAATTACCTCTCCCAGCACTTCCGTCAAACAGCGAGCCTAGGCCTTTTAGAAGCCAAGGGTACCAGCAGGCTGGATGTGGAGGTACAGGCCATAAGCTCAACTCTCAGAAGTGTGTATGCATGGGAGGCAGATGTCTGCTACCCGCTCGTACATGGGATTTGGAACCTAGCTACACTCTGGATTGAGGAAAGCCGTTGGAAATCGCTGTATTCAACTCAGATACACGGGAGTTCAGGCCCAGTGCTCACACATGCTTTTCCCGCAACCTCTCCCAGCCACTAACATTAGGATGTTAGCAGCTACTCCTACAGTCAGGCAGGCATGCGGGAGGGTTCTGCCCTGTCCTCAGCTCTCACAGGGAAGCATGTCTTGAAGCCAGCTGTCAACTAGCTGCATTCCTATGGCAGTGAGAAGGTAGCAGTACTCTGAGTCAGGAGGTTCCAAGATTACCAGTCTACTGCACCTGGAGATACCCTCCAGGTCTGCATTGTTACCCTGCGTCTCAGAAGCCTCTGGCAAACGTCTCTGCTGAAGACCTGCGAAACTCACTCTGCAGGCAGTGTGGAACTGTGAGGGACTGAGGCTGAGCTCAACTCTCAGAAGTAAGATGCTTTTGGACAAGGCGTTCAGCTACCCTCTCACGTATGGAACTTAGTATGTAGCACCAGTCTACCACAGGAATTACTAGGAAATCGCTGAACTGAGCTTGGAGGCACTAGTCTTGTGTGCCGGGTGATTCCAATTACCTCTCCCAGCACTTCCGTCAAACAGCGAGCCTAGGCCTTTTAGAAGCCAAGGGTACCAGCAGGCTGGATGTGGAGGTACAGGCCATAAGCTCAACTCTCAGAAGTGTGTATGCATGGGAGGCAGATGTCTGCTACCCACTCGGACATGGGATTTGGAACCTAGCTACACTCTGGATTGAGGAAAGCCGTTGGAAATCGCTGTATTCAACTCAGATACACGGGAGTTCAGGCCCAGTGCTCACACATGCTTTTCCCGCAACCTCTCCCAGCCACTAACATTAAGGATGTTAGCAGCTACTCCTACAGTCAGGCAGGCATGCGGGAGGGTTCTGCCCTGTCCTCAGCTCTCACAGGGAAGCATGTCTTGAAGCCAGCTGTCAACTAGCTGCATTCCTATGGCAGTGAGAAGGTAGCAGTATTCTGAGTCAGGAGGTTCCAAGATTACCAGCTCTACTGCACCTGGAGATACCCTCCAGGTCTGCATTGTTACCCTGCGTACTCAGAAGCCTCTGGCAATCGTCTCTGGTGAAGACCGTGCGAAACTCACTCTGCAGGCAGTGTGGAACTGTGAGGGACTGAGGCTGAGCTCAACTCTCAGAAGTAAGATGCTTTTGGACAAGGCGTTCAGCTACCCTCTCACAGTATGGAACTTAGTATGTAGCACCATGTCTACCACAGGAATTACTAGGGAAATCGCTGAACTTGAGCTTGGAGGCACTAGTCTTGTGTGCCGGGTGATTCCAATTACCTCTCCCAGCACTTCCGTCAAACAGCGAGCCTAGGCCTTTTAGAAGCCAAGGGTACCAGCAGGCTGGATGTGGAGGTACAGGCCATAAGCTCAACTCTCAGAAGTGTGTATGCATGGGAGGCAGATGTCTGCTACCCACTCGTACATGGGAGTTGGAACCTAGCTACACTCTGGATTGAGGAAGGCCGTTGGAAATCGCTGTATTCAACTCAGATACACGGGAGTTCAGGCCCAGTGCTCACACATGCTTTTCCCGCAACCTCTCCCAGCCACTAACATTAGGATGTTAGCAGCTACTCCTACAGTCAGGCAGGATGCGGGAGGGTTCTGCCCTGTCCTCAGCTCTCACAGGGAAGCATGTCTTGAAGC
This sequence comes from Canis lupus familiaris, assembly GCF_011100685.1. Lineage (NCBI taxonomy): Eukaryota > Metazoa > Chordata > Mammalia > Carnivora > Canidae > Canis > Canis lupus. Next base: position 33,203 of record NW_023331183.1, on the reverse strand, counting down.
CAGCTGTCAACTAGCTGCATTCCTATGGCAGTGAGAAGGTAGCAGTACTCTGAGTCAGGAGGTTCCAAGATTACCAGCTCTACTGCACCTGGAGATACCCTCCAGGTCTGCATTGTTACCTGCGTACTCAGAAGCCTCTGGCAATCGTCTCTGGTGAAGACGTGTGAAACTCACTCTGCAGGCAGTGTGGAACTGTGAGGGACTGAGGGTGAGCTCAACTCTCAGAAGTAAGATGCTTTTGGACAAGGCGTTCAGCTACCCTCTCACATATGGAACTTAGTATGTAGCACCTGTCTACCACAAGAATTACTGGGAAATCGTGAATGAGCTTGGAGGCACTCGTCTTGTGTGCCGGGAGATTCCAATTACCTCTCCCAGCACTTCCGTCAAACAGCGAGCCTAGGCCTTTTAGAAGCCAAGGGTACCAGCAGGCTGGATGTGGAGGTACAGGCCATAAGCTCAACTCTCAGAAGTGTGTATGCATGGGAGGCAGATGTCTGCTACCCGCTCGTACATGGGATTTGGAACCTAGCTACACTCTGGTTGAGGAAAGCCGTTGGAAATCGCTGTATTCAACTCAGATACACGGGAGTTCAGGCCCAGTGCTCACACATGCTTTTCCCGCAACCTCTCCCAGCCACTAACATTAGGATGTTAGCAGCTACTCCTACAGTCAGGCAGGATGCGGGAGGGTTCTGCCCTGTCCTCAGCTCTCACAGGGAAGCATGTCTTGAAGCCAGCTGTCAACTAGCTGCATTCCTATGGCAGTGAGAAGGTAGCAGTACTCTGAGTCAGGAGGTTCCAAGATTACCAGTCTACTGCACCTGGAGATACCCTCCAGGTCTGCATTGTTACCCTGCGTACTCAGAAGCCTCTGGCAATCGTCTCTGCTGAAGACCTGCGAAACTCACTCTGCAGGCAGTGTGGAACTGTGAGGGACTGAGGCTGAGCTCAACTCTCAGAAGTAAGATGCTTTTGGACAAGGCGTTCAGCTACCCTCTCACGTATGGAACTTAGTATGTAGCACCAGTCTACCACAGGAATTACTAGGAAATCGCTGAACTGAGCTTGGAGGCACTAGTCTTGTGTGCCGGGTAGATTCCAATTACCTCTCCCAGCACTTCCGTCAAACAGCGAGCCTAGGCCTTTTAGAAGCCAAGGGTACCAGCAGGCTGGATGTGGAGGTACAGGCCATAAGCTCAACTCTCAGAAGTGTGTATGCATGGGAGGCAGATGTCTGCTACCCGCTCGTACATGGGATTTGGAACCTAGCTACACTCTGGTTGAGGAAAGCCGTTGGAAATCGCTGTATTCAACTCAGATACACGGGAGTTCAGGCCCAGTGCTCACACATGCTTTTCCCGCAACCTCTCCCAGCCACTAACATTAGGATGTTAGCAGCTACTCCTACAGTCAGGCAGGATGCGGGAGGGTTCTGCCCTGTCCTCAGCTCTCACAGGGAAGCATGTCTTGAAGCCAGCTGTCAACTAGCTGCATTCCTATGGCAGTGAGAAGGTAGCAGTATTCTGAGTCAGGAGGTTCCAAGATTACCAGTCTACTGCACCTGGAGATACCCTCCAGGTCTGCATTGTTACCCTGCGTACTCAGAAGCCTCTGGCAAACGTCTCTGGCTGAAGACCTGCTGAAACTCACTCTGCAGGCAGTGTGGAACTGTGAGGGACTGAGGCTGAGCTCAACTCTCAGAAGTAAGATGCTTTTGGACAAGGCGTTCAGCTACCCTCTCACAGTATGGAACTTAGTATGTAGCACCAGTCTACCACAAGAATTACTAGGGAAATCGCTGAATTGAGCTTGGAGGCACTAGTCTTGTGTGCCGGGAGATTCCAATTACCTCTCCCAGCACTTCCGTCAAACAGCGAGCCTAGGCCTTTTAGAAGCCAAGGGTACCAGCAGGCTGGATGTGGAGGTACAGGCCATAAGCTCAACTCTCAGAAGTGTGTATGCATGGGAGGCAGATGTCTGCTACCCGCTCGTACATGGGATTTGGAACCTAGCTACACTCTGGTTGAGGAAAGCCGTTGGAAATCGCTGTATTCAACTCAGATACACGGGAGTTCAGGCCCAGTGCTCACACATGCTTTTCCCGCAACCTCTCCCAGCCACTAACATTAGGATGTTAGCAGCTACTCCTACAGTCAGGCAGGATGCGGGAGGGTTCTGCCCTGTCCTCAGCTCTCACAGGGAAGCATGTCTTGAAGCCAGCTGTCAACTAGCTGCATTCCTATGGCAGTGAGAAGGTAGCAGTACTCTGAGTCAGGAGGTTCCAAGATTACCACTCTACTGCACCTGGAGATACCCTCCAGGTCTGCATTGTTACCTTGTACTCAGAAGCCTCTGGCAATCGTCTCTGGTGAAGACGTGTGAAACTCACTCTGCAGGCAGTGTGGAACTGTGAGGGACTGAGGGTGAGCTCAACTCTCAGAAGTAAGATGCTTTTGGACAAGGCGTTCAGCTACCTCTCACATATGGAACTTAGTATGTAGCACCATGTCTACCACAAGAATTACTGGGAAATCGTGAATTGAGCTTGGAGGCACTCGTCTTGTGTGCCGGGAGATTCCAATTACCTCTCCCAGCACTTCCGTCAAACAGCGAGCCTAGGCCTTTTAGAAGCCAAGGGTACCAGCAGGCTGGATGTGGAGGTACAGGCCATAAGCTCAACTCTCAGAAGTGTGTATGCATGGGAGGCAGATGTCTGCTACCCGCTCGTACATGGGATTTGGAACCTAGCTACACTCTGGTTGAGGAAAGCCGTTGGAAATCGCTGTATTCAACTCAGATACACGGGAGTTCAGGCCCAGTGCTCACACATGCTTTTCCCGCAACCTCTCCCAGCCACTAACATTAGGATGTTAGCAGCTACTCCTACAGTCAGGCAGGATGCGGGAGGGTTCTGCCCTGTCCTCAGCTCTCACAGGGAAGCATGTCTTGAAGCCAGCTGTCAACTAGCTGCATTCCTATGGCAGTGAGAAGGTAGCAGTATTCTGAGTCAGGAGGTTCCAAGATTACCAGTCTACTGCACCTGGAGATACCCTCCAGGTCTGCATTGTTACCCTGCGTACTCAGAAGCCTCTGGCAATCGTCTCTGCTGAAGACCTGCGAAACTCACTCTGCAGGCAGTGTGGAACTGTGAGGGACTGAGGCTGAGCTCAACTCTCAGAAGTAAGATGCTTTTGGACAAGGCGTTCAGCTACCCTCTCACAGTATGGAACTTAGTATGTAGCACCAGTCTACCACAAGAATTACTAGGAAATCGCTGAACTGAGCTTGGAGGCACTAGTCTTGTGTGCCGGGTAGATTCCAATTACCTCTCCCAGCACTTCCGTCAAACAGCGAGCCTAGGCCTTTTAGAAGCCAAGGGTACCAGCAGGCTGGATGTGGAGGTACAGGCCATAAGCTCAACTCTCAGAAGTGTGTATGCATGGGAGGCAGATGTCTGCTACCCAGCTCGTACATGGGATTTGGAACCTAGCTACACTCTGGTTGAGGAAAGGCCGTTGGAAATCGCTGTATTCAACTCAGATACACGGGAGTTCAGGCCCAGTGCTCACACATGCTTTTCCCGCAACCTCTCCCAGCCACTAACATTAGGATGTTAGCAGCTACTCCTACAGTCAGGCAGGATGCGGGAGGGTTCTGCCCTGTCCTCAGCTCTCACAGGGAAGCATGTCTTGAAGCCAGCTGTCAACTAGCTGCATTCCTATGGCAGTGAGAAGGTAGCAGTATTCTGAGTCAGGAGGTTCCAAGATTACCAGTCTACTGCACCTGGGGATACCCTCCAGGTCTGCATTGTTACCCTGCGTCTCAGAAGCCTCTGGCAAACGTCTCTGCTGAAGACCTGCGAAACTCACTCTGCAGGCAGTGTGGAACTGTGAGGGACTGAGGCTGAGCTCAACTCTCAGAAGTAAGATGCTTTTGGACAAGGCGTTCAGCTACCCTCTCACGTATGGAACTTAGTATGTAGCACCAGTCTACCACAGGAATTACTAGGAAATCGCTGAACTGAGCTTGGAGGCACTAGTCTTGTGTGCCGGGTGATTCCAATTACCTCTCCCAGCACTTCCGTCAAACAGCGAGCCTAGGCCTTTTAGAAGCCAAGGGTACCAGCAGGCTGGATGTGGAGGTACAGGCCATAAGCTCAACTCTCAGAAGTGTGTATGCATGGGAGGCAGATGTCTGCTACCCACTCGTACATGGGATTTGGAACCTAGCTACACTCTGGATTGAGGAAAGCCGTTGGAAATCGCTGTATTCAACTCAGATACACGGGAGTTCAGGCCCAGTGCTCACACATGCTTTTCCCGCAACCTCTCCCAGCCACTAACATTAGGATGTTAGCAGCTACTCCTACAGTCAGGCAGGATGCGGGAGGGTTCTGCCCTGTCCTCAGCTCTCACAGGGAAGCATGTCTTGAAGCCAGCTGTCAACTAGCTGCATTCCTATGGCAGTGAGAAGGTAGCAGTATTCTGAGTCAGGAGGTTCCAAGATTACCAGTCTACTGCACCTGGAGATACCCTCCAGGTCTGCATTGTTACCCTGCGTCTCAGAAGCCTCTGGCAAACGTCTCTGCTGAAGACCTGCGAAACTCACTCTGCAGGCAGTGTGGAACTGTGAGGGACTGAGGCTGAGCTCAACTCTCAGAAGTAAGATGCTTTTGGACAAGGCGTTCAGCTACCCTCTCACGTATGGAACTTAGTATGTAGCACCAGTCTACCACAGGAATTACTAGGAAATCGCTGAACTGAGCTTGGAGGCACTAGTCTTGTGTGCCGGGTGATTCCAATTACCTCTCCCAGCACTTCCGTCAAACAGCGAGCCTAGGCCTTTTAGAAGCCAAGGGTACCAGCAGGCTGGATGTGGAGGTACAGGCCATAAGCTCAACTCTCAGAAGTGTGTATGCATGGGAGGCAGATGTCTGCTACCCACTCGGACATGGGATTTGGAACCTAGCTACACTCTGATTGATGAAAGCCGTTGGAAATCGCTGTATTCAACTCAGATACACGGGAGTTCAGGCCCAGTGCTCACACATGCTTTTCCCGCAACCTCTCCCAGCCACTAACATAAGGATGTTAGCAGCTACTCCTACAGTCAGGCAGGATGCGGGAGGGTTCTGCCCTGTCCTCAGCTCTCACAGGGAAGCATGTCTTGAAGCCAGCTGTCAACTAGCTGCATTCCTATGGCAGTGAGAAGGTAGCAGTACTCTGAGTCAGGAGGTTCCAAGATTACCACTCTACTGCACCTGGAGATACCCTCCAGGTCTGCATTGTTACCTTGTACTCAGAAGCCTCTGGCAATCGTCTCTGGTGAAGACGTGTGAAACTCACTCTGCAGGCAGTGTGGAACTGTGAGGGACTGAGGCTGAGCTCAACTCTCAGAAGTAAGATGCTTTTGGACAAGGCGTTCAGCTACCCTCTCACATATGGAACTTAGTATGTAGCACCTGTCTACCACAAGAATTACTGGGAAATCGTGAATTGAGCTTGGAGGCACTAGTCTTGTGTGCCGGGTAGATTCCAATTACCTCTCCCAGCACTTCCGTCAAACAGCGAGCCTAGGCCTTTTAGAAGCCAAGGGTACCAGCAGGCTGGATGTGGAGGTACAGGCCATAAGCTCAACTCTCAGAAGTGTGTATGCATGGGAGGCAGATGTCTGCTACCCGCTCGTACATGGGATTTGGAACCTAGCTACACTCTGGTTGAGGAAAGCCGTTGGAAATCGCTGTATTCAACTCAGATACACGGGAGTTCAGGCCCAGTGCTCACACATGCTTTTCCCGCAACCTCTCCCAGCCACTAACATTAGGATGTTAGCAGCTACTCCTACAGTCAGGCAGGATGCGGGAGGGTTCTGCCCTGTCCTCAGCTCTCACAGGGAAGCATGTCTTGAAGCCAGCTGTCAACTAGCTGCATTCCTATGGCAGTGAGAAGGTAGCAGTACTCTGAGTCAGGAGGTTCCAAGATTACCAGTCTACTGCACCTGGAGATACCCTCCAGGTCTGCATTGTTACCCTGCGTCTCAGAAGCCTCTGGCAAACGTCTCTGGTGAAGACCTGCGAAACTCACTCTGCAGGCAGTGTGGAACTGTGAGGGACTGAGGCTGAGCTCAACTCTCAGAAGTAAGATGCTTTTGGACAAGGCGTTCAGCTACCCTCTCACGTATGGAACTTAGTATGTAGCACCAGTCTACCACAGGAATTACTAGGAAATCGCTGACTGAGCTTGGAGGCACTAGTCTTGTGTGCCGGGTGATTCCAATTACCTCTCCCAGCACTTCCGTCAAACAGCGAGCCTAGGCCTTTTAGAAGCCAAGGGTACCAGCAGGCTGGATGTGGAGGTACAGGCCATAAGCTCAACTCTCAGAAGTGTGTATGCATGGGAGGCAGATGTCTGCTACCCACTCGGACATGGGATTTGGAACCTAGCTACACTCTGATTGAGGAAAGCCGTTGGAAATCGCTGTATTCAACTCAGATACACGGGAGTTCAGGCCCAGTGCTCACACATGCTTTTCCCGCAACCTCTCCCAGCCACTAACATAAGGATGTTAGCAGCTACTCCTACAGTCAGGCAGGATGCGGGAGGGTTCTGCCCTGTCCTCAGCTCTCACAGGGAAGCATGTCTTGAAGCCAGCTGTCAACTAGCTGCATTCCTATGGCAGTGAGAAGGTAGCAGTACTCTGAGTCAGGAGGTTCCAAGATTACCACTCTACTGCACCTGGAGATACCCTCCAGGTCTGCATTGTTAACTTGTACTCAGAAGCCTCTGGCAATGGTCTCTGGTGAAGACGTGTGAAACTCACTCTGCAGGCAGTGTGGAACTGTGAGGGACTGAGGCTGAGCTCAACTCTCAGAAGTAAGATGCTTTTGGACAAGGCGTTCAGCTACCATCTCACATATGGAACTTAGTATGTAGCACCTGTCTACCACAAGAATTACTGGGAAATCGTGAATTGAGCTTGGAGGCACTCGTCTTGTGTGCCGGGAGATTCCAATTACCTCTCCCAGCACTTCCGTCAAACAGCGAGCCTAGGCCTTTTAGAAGCCAAGGGTACCAGCAGGCTGGATGTGGAGGTACAGGCCATAAGCTCAACTCTCAGAAGTGTGTATGCATGGGAGGCAGATGTCTGCTACCCACTCGGACATGGGATATGGAACCTGGCTACACTCTGATTGATGAAAGCCGTTGGAAATCGCTGTATTCAACTCAGATACACGGGAGTTCAGGCCCAGTGCTCACACATGCTTTTCCCGCAACCTCTCCCAGCCACTAACATAAGGATGTTAGCAGCTACTCCTACAGTCAGGCAGGATGCGGGAGGGTTCTGCCCTGTCCTCAGCTCTCACAGGGAAGCATGTCTTGAAGCCAGCTGTCAACTAGCTGCATTCCTATGGCAGTGAGAAGGTAGCAGTACTCTGAGTCAGGAGGTTCCAAGATTACCACTCTACTGCACCTGGAGATACCCTCCAGGTCTGTATTGTTAACTTGTACTCAGAAGCCTCTGGTAATGGTCTCTGGTGAAGACGTGTGAAACTGACTCTGCAGGCAGTGTGGAACTGTGAGGGACTGAGGGTGAGCTCAACTCTCAGAAGTATGATGCTTTTGGACAAGGCGTTCAGCTACCTTCTCACATAATGAACTTAGTATTAGCACCTGTCTACCACAAGAATTACTGGGAAATCGTGAATTGAGCTTGGAGGCACTCGTCTTGTGTGCCGGGAGATTCCAATTACCTCTCCCAGCACTTCCGTCAAACAGCGAGCCTAGGCCTTTTAAAGCCAAGGGTACCAGCAGGCTGGATGTGGAGGTACAGGCCATAAGCTCAACTCTCAGAAGTGTGTATGCATGGGAGGCAGATGTCTGCTACCCGCTCGTACATGGGATTTGGAACCTAGCTACACTCTGGTTGAGGAAAGCCGTTGGAAATCGCTGTATTCAACTCAGATACACGGGAGTTCAGGCCCAGTGCTCACACATGCTTTTCCCGCAACCTCTCCCAGCCACTAACATAAGGATGTTAGCAGCTACTCCTACAGTCAGGCAGGATGCGGGAGGGTTCTGCCCTGTCCTCAGCTCTCACAGGGAAGCATGTCTTGAAGCCAGCTGTCAACTAGCTGCATTCCTATGGCAGTGAGAAGGTAGCAGTATTCTGAGTCAGGAGGTTCCAAGATTACCAGTCTACTGCACCTGGGGATACCCTCCAGGTCTGCATTGTTACCCTGCGTCTCAGAAGCCTCTGGCAAACGTCTCTGGTGAAGACCTGCGAAACTCACTCTGCAGGCAGTGTGGAACTGTGAGGGACTGAGGCTGAGCTCAACTCTCAGAAGTAAGATGCTTTTGGACAAGGCGTTCAGCTACCCTCTCACGTATGGACCTTAGTATGTAGCACCAGTCTACCACAGGAATTACTAGGAAATCGCTGGACTGAGCTTGGAGGCACTAGTCTTGTGTGCCGGGTGATTCCAATTACCTCTCCCAGCACTTCCGTCAAACAGCGAGCCTAGGCCTTTTAGAAGCCAAGGGTACCAGCAGGCTGGATGTGGAGGTACAGGCCATAAGCTCAACTCTCAGAAGTGTGTATGCATGGGAGGCAGATGTCTGCTACCCACTCGGACATGGGCTATGGAACCTGGCTACACTCTGATTGATGAAAGCCGTTGGAAATCGCTGTATTCAACTCAGATACACGGGAGTTCAGGCCCAGTGCTCACACATGCTTTTCCCGCAACCTCTCCCATCCACTAACATAAGGATGTTAGTAGCTACTCCTACAGTCAGGCAGGATGCGGGAGGGTTCTGCCCTGTCCTCAGCTCTCACAGGGAAGCATGTCTTGAAGCCAGCTGTCAACTAGCTGCATTCCTATGGCAGTGAGAAGGTAGCAGTACTCTGAGTCAGGAGGTTCCAAGATTACCACTCTACTGCACCTGGAGATACCCTCCAGGTCTGCATTGTTAACTTGTACTCAGAAGCCTCTGGCAATGGTCTCTGGTGAAGACGTGTGAAACTCACTCTGCAGGCAGTGTGCAACTGTGAGGGACTGAGGGTGAGCTCAACTCTCAGAAGTAAGATGCTTTTGGACAAGGCGTTCAGCTACCTTCTCACATATGGAACTTAGTATGTAGCACCTGTCTACCACAAGAATTACTGGGAAATCGTGAATTGAGCTTGGAGGCACTCGTCTTGTGTGCCGGGAGATTCCAATTACCTCTCCCAGCACTTCCGTCAAACAGCGAGCCTAGGCCTTTTAGAAGCCAAGGGTACCAGCAGGCTGGAATGTGGAGGTACAGGCCATAAGCTCAACTCTCAGAAGTGTGTATGCATCGGAGGCAGATGTCTGTTATCCGCTCGTACATGGGATTTGGAACCTAGCTACACTCTGGTTGAGGAAAGCCGTTGGAAATCGCTGTATTCAACTCAGATATACGCGAGTTCAGGCCCAGTGCTCACACATGCTTTTCCCGCAACCTCTCCCAGCCACTAACATTAGGATGTTAGCAGCTACTCCTACAGTCAGGCAGGATGCGGGAGGGTTCTGCCCTGTCCTCAGCTCTCACAGGGAAGCATGTCTTGAAGCCAGCTGTCAACTAGCTGCATTCCTATGGCAGTGAGAAGGTAGCAGTACTCTGAGTCAGGAGGTTCCAAGATTACCAGTCTACTGCACCTGGGGATACCCTCCAGGTCTGCATTGTTACCCTGCGTCTCAGAAGCCTCTGGCAAACGTCTCTGGTGAAGTCCTGTGAAACTCACTCTGCAGGCAGTGTGGAATTGTGAGGGACTGAGGCTGAGCTCAACTCTCAGAAGTAAGATGCTTTTGGACAAGGCGTTCAGCCACCCTCTCACGTATGGACCTTAGTATGTAGCACCAGTCTACCACAGGAATTACTAGGAAATCGCTGGACTGAGCTTGGAGGCACTAGTCTTGTGTGCCGCGTGATTCCATTTACCTCTCCCAGCACTTCCGTCAAACAGCGAGCCTAGGCCTTTTAGAAGCCAAGGGTACCAGCAGGCTGGATGTGGAGGTTCAGGCCATTAGCTCAACTCTCAGAAGTGTGTATGCATGGGAGGTAGATGTCTGCTACCCGCTCGTACATGGGATTTGGAACCTAGCTACACTCTGGTTGAGGAAAGCTGTTGGAAATCGCTGTATTCAACTCAGATACACAGGAGTTCAGGCCCAGTACTCACACATGCTTTTCCCGCAACCTCTCTGAGCCACTAACATTAGGATGTTAGCAGCTACTCCTAAAGTCAGGCAGGATGCGGGAGGGTTCTGCCCTGTCCTCAGCTCTCACAGGGAAGCATGTCTTGAAGCCAGCTGTGAACTAGCTGCATTCCTATGGCAGTGAGAAGGTAGCAGTATTCTGAGTCAGGAGGTTCCAAGATTACCAGTCTACTGCACCTGGGGATACCCTCCAGGTCTGCATTGTTACCCTGCGTCTCAGAAGCCTCTGGCAAACGTCTCTGGTGAAGACCTGCGAAACTCAGTCTGCAGGCAGTGTGGAACTGTGAGGGACTGAGGCTGAGCTCAACTCTCAGAAGTAAGATGGTTTTGGACAAGGCGTTCAGCTACCCTCTCACGTATGGACCTTAGTATGTAGCACCAGTCTACCACAAGAATTACTAGGAAATCGCCAGACTGAGCTTGGAGGCACTAGTCTTGTGTGCCGGGTGATTCCAATTACCTCTCACAGCACTTCCGTCAAACAGCGAGCCTAGGCCTTTTAGAAGCCAAGGGTACGAGCAGGCTAGATGTGGAGGTACAGGCCATAAGCTCAACTCTCAGAAGTGTGTATGCATGGGAGGCAGATGTCTGCTACCCACTCGGACATGATCTATGGAAACTGGCTACACTCTGATTGATGAAAGCCGTTGGAAATCGCTGTATTCAACTCAGATACACGGGAGTTCAGGCCCAGTGCTCACACATGCTTTTCCCGCAACCTCTCACAGCCACTAACATAAGGATGTTAGCAGCTACTCCTACAGTCAGGCAATGCGGGAGGGTTCTGCCCTGTCCTCAGCTCTCACAGGGAAGCATGTCTTGAAGCCAGCTGTCAACTAGCTGCATTCCTATGGCAGTGAGAAGGTAGCAGTACTCTGAGTCAGGAGGTTCCAAGATTACCACTCTACTGCACCTGGAGATACCCTCCAGGTCTGCATTGTTAACTTGTACTCAGAAGCCTCTGGTAATGGTCTCTGGTGAAGACGTGTGAAACTCACTCTGCAGGCAGTGTGGAACTGTGAGGGACTGAGGCTGAGCTCAACTCTCAGAAGTAAGATGCTTTTGGACAAGGCGTTCACCTACCATCTCACATATGGAACTTAGTATGTAGCACCTGTCTACCATAAGAATTACTGGGAAATCGTGAATTGAGCTTGGAGGCACTCGTCTTGTGTGCCGGGAGATTCCAATTACCTCTCCCAGCACTTCCGTCAAACAGCGAGCCTAGCCTTTTAGAAGCCAAGGGTACCAGCAGGCTGGATGTGGAGGTACAGGCCATAAGCTCAACTCTTAGAAGTCTGTATGCATGAGAGGCAGATGTCTGCTACCCATTCGGACATGAGATATGGAACCTGGCTACACTCTGATTGATGAAAGCCGTTGGAAATCGCTGTATTCAACTCAGATACACGGGAGTTCAGGCCCAGTGCTCACACATGCTTTTCCCGCAAACTCTCCCAGCCACTAACATAAGGAGGTTAGCAGCTACTCCTACAGTCAGGCAGGGTGCGGGAAGGTTCTGCCCTGTCCTCAGCTCTCTCAGGGAAGCATGTCTTGAAGACAGCAGTCAACTAGCTGCATTCCTATGGCAGTGAGAAGGTAGCAGTACTCTGAGTCAGGAGGTTCCAAGATTACCAGTCTACTGCACCTGGGGATACCCTCCAGGTCTGCATTGTTACCCTGCGTCTCAGAATCCTCTGGCAAACGTCTCTGGTGAAGACCTGCGAAACTCAGTCTGCAGGCAGTGTAGACCTGTGAGGGACTGAGCCTGAGCTCAACTCTCAGAAGTAAGATGCTTTTGGACAAGGCGTTCAGCTACCCTCTCACGTATGGACATTATTATGTAGCACCAGTCTACCACAGGAATTACTAGGAAATCCCTGGACTGAGCTTGGAGGCACTAGTCTTGTGTGCCGGTTGATTCCAATTACCTCTCCCAGCACTTCCGTCAGACAGCGAGTCTAGGCCTTTTAGAAGCCAAGGGTACCAGCAGGCTGGATGTGGAGGTACAGGCCATAAGCTCAACTCTCAGAAGTGTGTATGCATGGGAGGCAGATGTCTGCTACCCAATCGGACATGAGATATGGAACCTGGCTACACTCTGATTGATGAGAGCCGTTGGAAATCGCTGTATTCAACTCAGATACATGGGAGTTCAGGCCCAGTGCTCACACATGCTTTTCCCGCAACCTCTCCCAGCCACTAACATAAGGATGTTAGCAGCTACTCCTACAGTCCGGCAGGATGCGGGAGGGTTCTGCCCTGTCCTCAGCTCTCACAGGGAAGCGTGTCTTGAAGCCAGCTGTCAACTAGCTGCATTCCTATGGCAGTGAGAAGGTAGCAGTACTCTGAGTCAGGAGGTTCCAAGATTACCACTCTACTGCATCTGGATATACCCTCCAGGTCTGCATTTTTAACTTGTACTCAGAAGCCTCTGGCAATGGTCTCTGGTGAAGACGTGTGAAACTCACTCTGCAGGCAGTGTGGAACTGTGAGGGACTGAGGCTGAGCTCAACTCTCAGAAGTAAGATGCTTTGGACAAGGCGTTCAGCTACCTTCTCACATATGGAACTTAGTATGTAGCACCTCTCTACCACAAGAATTACTGGGAAATCGTGAATTGAGCTTGGAGGCACTCGTTTTGTGTGCCGGGACATTCCAATTACCTCTCCCAGCACTTCCGTCAAACAGCGAGCCTAGGCCTTTTAGAAGCCAAGGGTACCAGCAGGCTGGATGTGGAGGTACAGTCCATAAGCTCAACTCTCAGAAGTGTGTATGCATGGGAGGCAGATGTCTGCTACCCGCTCGTACATGGGATTTGGAACCTATCTACACTCTGGTTGAGGAAAGCCGTTGGAAATCGCTGTATTCAACTCAGATACACGGGAGTTCAGGCCCAGTACTCACACATGCTTTTCCCGCAACCTCTCCGAGCCACTAACCTTAGGATGTTAGCAGCTACTCCTAAAGTCAGGCAGGATGCGGGAGGGTTCTGCCCTGTCCTCAGCTCTCACAGGGAAGCATGTCTTGAAGCCAGCTGTGAACTAGCTGCATTCCTATGGCAGTGAGAAGGTAGCAGTATTCTGAGTCAGGAGGTTCCAAGATTACCAGTCTACTGCACCTGGGGTTACCCTCCAGGGCTGCATTGTTACCCTGCGTCTCAGAAATCTCTGGCAAACGTCTCTGCTGAAGACCTGCGAAACTCAGTCTGCAGGCAGTGTGGAACTGTGAGGGACTGAGGCTGAGCTCAACTCTCAGAAGTAAGATGCTTTTGGACAAGGCGTTCAGCTACCCTCTCACGTATGGACCTTATTATGTAGCACCAGTCTACCACAGAAATTACTAGGAAATCGCTGGACTGAGCTTGGAGGCCCTAGTCTTGTGTGCCGGGTGATTCCAATTACCTCTCCCAGCACTTCCGTCAAACAGCGAGCCTAGGCCTTTTAGAAGCCAAGGGTACCAGCAGGCTGGATGTGGAGGTACAGGCCATAAGCTCAACTCTCAGAAGTGTGTATGCATGGGAGGCAGATGTCTGCTACCCACTTGGACATGGGATATGGAACCTGGCTACACTCTGATTGATGAAAGCCGTTGGAAATCGCTCTATTCAACTCAGATACACGGGAGTTCAGGCCCAGTACTCACACATGCTTTTCCCGCAACCTCTCCCAGCCACTAACATAAGGATGTTAGCAGCTACTCCTACAGTCAGGCAGGATGTGGGAGGGTTCTGCCCTGTCCTCAGCTCTCACAGGGAACCATGTCTTGAAGCCAGCTGTCAACTAGCTGCATTCCTATGGCAGTGGAAGGTAGCAGTACTCTGAGTCAGGAGGTTCCAAGATTACCACTCTACTGCACCTGGAGATACCCTCCAGGTCTGCATTGTTAACTTGTACTCAGAAGCCTCTGGCAATGGTCTCTGGTGAAGACTTGTGAAACTCACTCTGCAGGCAGTGTGGAACTGTGAGGGACTGAGGGTGAGCTCAACTCTCAGAAGTAAGATGCTTTTGGACAAGGCGTTCAGCTACCTTCTCACATATGGAACTTAGAATGTAGCACCTGTCTACCACAAGAATTACTGGGAAATCGTGAATTGAGCTTGGAGGCACTCGTCTTGTGTGCCGGGAGATTCCAATTACCTCTCCCAGCAATTCCGTCAAACAGCGAGCCTAGGCCTTTTAGAAGCCAAGGGTACCAGCAGGATGCATGTGGAGGTACAGGCCATAAGCTCAACTCTCAGAAGTGTGTATGCATGGGAACAGATGTCTGCTACCCGCTCGTACATGGGATTTGGAACCTAGCTACACTCTAGTTGAGGAAAGCCGTTGGAAATCGCTGTATTCAACTCAGATACACGCGAGTTCAGGCCCCAAGCTCACACATGCTTTTCCCGCAACCTATCCCAGCCACTAACATTAGGATGTTAGCAGCTACTCCTACAGTCAGGCAGGATGCGGGAGGTTTCTGCCCTCTCCTCAGCTCTCACAGGGAAGCATGTCTTGAAGCCAGCTGTCAACTAGCTGCATTCCTATGGCAGTGAGAAGGTAGCAGTATTCTGAGTCAGGAGGTTCCAAGATTACCAGTCTACTGCACCTGGGGATACCCTCCAGGTCTGCATTGTTACCCTAGGTCTCAGAAGCCTCTGGCAAACATCTCTGGTGAAGACCTGCGAAACTCAGTCTGCAGGCAGTGTGGAACTGTGAGGGATTGAGGCTGAACTCAACTCTCAGAAGTTAGATGGTTTTAGGGATCCCTGCGTGGCGCAGCGGTTTAGCGCCTGCCTTTGGCCTGGGGCGCGATCCTGGAGACCCGGGATCGAATCCCACGTCAGGCTCCCGGTGCATGGAGCCTGCTTCTCCCTCTGCCTGTGTCTCTGCCTCTCTCTCTCTCTCACTGTGTGCCTATCATAAATAAATAAAAATTAAAAAAAAAAAAAAGAAGTAAGATGGTTTTGGACAAGGCGTTCAGCTACCCTCTCACGTATGGAACTTAGTATGTAGCACCAGTCTACCACAGGAATTACTAGGAAATCGCTGAACTGAGCTTGGAGGCACTAGTCTTGTGTGCCGGGTGATTCCAATTACCTCTCCCAGCACTTCCGTCAAACAGCGAGCCTAGGCCTTTTAGAAGCCAAGGGTACCAGCAGGCTGGATGTGGAGGTACAGGCCATAAGCTCAACTCTCAGAAGTGTATATGCATGGGAGGCAGATGTCTGCTACCCACTCGGACATGGGAGTTGGAACCTAGCTACACTGTGATTGAAGAAGGCCATTGGAAATCGCTGTATTCAACTCAGATACACGGGAGTTCAGGCCCAGTGCTCACACATGCTTTTCCCGCAACCTCTCCCAGCCACTAACTTTAGGATGTTAGCAGCTACTCCTACAGTCAGGCAGGATGCGGGAGGGTTCTGCCCTGTCCTCAGCTCTCACAGGGAAGCATGTCTTGAAGCCAGCTGTCAACTAGCTGCATTCCTATGGCAGTGAGAAGGTAGCAGTACTCTGAGTCAGGAGGTTCCAAGATTACCACTCTACTGCACCTGGAGATACCCTCCAGGTCTGCATTCTTACCCTGCGTCTCAGAAGCCTCCGGCAAACGTCTCTGCTGAAGACCTGCGAAACTCACTCTGCAGGCAGTGTGGAACTGTGAGGGACTGAGGGTGAGCTCAACTCTCAGAAGTAAGATGGTTTTGGACAAGGCGTTCAGCTACCCTCTCACGTATGGAACTTAGTATGTAGCACCAGTCTACCACAGGAATTACTAGGAAATCGCTGGACTGAGCTTGGAGGCACTAGTCTTGTGTGCCGGGTGATTCCAATTACCTCTCCCAGCACTTCCGTCAAACAGCGAGCCTAGGCCTTTTAGAAGCCAAGGGTACCAGAAGGCTGGATGTGGAGGTACAGGCCAGAAGCTCAACTCTCAGAAGTGTATATGCATGGGAGGCAGATGTCTGCTACCCACTCGGACATGGGAGTTGGAACCTAGCTACACTGTGATTGAAGAAGGCCATTGGAAATCGCTGTATTCAACTCAGATACACGGGAGTTCTGGCCCAGTGCTCACACATGCTTTTCCCGCAACCTCTCCCAGCCACTAACATTAGGTTTTAGCAGCTACTCCTACAGTCAGGCAGCATGCGGGAGGGTTCTGCCCTGTCCTCAGCTCTCTCAGGGAAGCATGTCTTGAAACCAGCTGTCAACTAGCTGCATTCCTATGCCAGTGAGAAGGTAGCAGTATTCTGAGTCAGGAGGTTCCAAGATTACCAGTCGACTGCACCTGGGGATACCCTCCAGGTCTGCATTGTTACCCTGCGTCTCAGAAGCCTCTGGCAAACGTCTCTGCTGAAGACCTGCGAAACTCACTCTACAGGCAGTGTGGAACTGTGAGGGACTGAGGCTGAGCTCAACTCTCAGAAGTAAGATGGTTTTGGACAAGGCGTTCAGCTACCCTCTCACGTATGGAACTTAGTCTGTAGCACCCGTCTACCACAGGAATTACTAGGAAATCGCTGAACTGAGCTTGGAGGCACTAATCTTGTGTGCCGCGTGATTCCAAATACCTCTCCCAGCACTTCCGTCAAACAGCGAGCCTAGGCCTTTTAGAAGCCAAGGGTACCAGCAGGCTGGATGTGGAGGTACAGGCCATAAGCTCAACTCTCAGAAGTGTATATGCATGGGAGGCAGATGTCTGCTACCCACTCGGACATGGGAGTTGGAACCTAGCTACACTGTGATTGAAGAAGGCCATTGGAAATCGCTGTATTCAACTCAGATACACGGGAGTTCAGGCCCAGTGCTCACACATGCTTTTCCTGCAGCCTCTCCCAGCCACTAACTTTAGGATGTTAGCAGCTACTCCTACAGTCAGGCAGGATGCGGGAGGGTTCTGCCCTGTCCTCAGCTCTCACAGGGAAGCATGTCTTGAAGCCAGCTGTCAACTAGCTGCATTCCTATGGCAGTGAGAAGGTAGCAGTACTCTGAGTCAGGAGGTTCCAAGATTACCACTCTACTGCACCTGGAGATACCCTCCAGGTCTGCATTGTTAACTTGTACTCAGAAGCCTCTGGCAATCGTCTCTGGTGAAGACGTGTGAAACTCACTCTGCAGGCAGTGTGGAACTGTGAGGGACTGAGGGTGGGCTCAACTCTCAGAAGTAAGATGCTTTTGGACAAGGCGTTCAGCTACCTTCTCACATATGGAACTTAGTATGTAGCACCTGTCTACCACAAGAATTACTGGGAAATCGTGAATTGAGCTTGGAGGCACTCGTCTTGCGTGCCGGGAGATTCCAATTACCTCTCCCAGCACTTCCGTCAAACAGCGAGCCTAGGCCTTTTAGAAGCCAAGGGTACCAGCAGGCTGGATGTGGAGGTACAGGCCATAAGCTCAACTCTCAGAAGTGTATATGCATGGGAGGCAGATGTCTGCTACCCACTCGGACATGGGAGTTGGAACCTAGCTACACTGTGATTGAAGAAGGCCATTGGAAATCGCTGTATTCAACTCAGATACACGGGAGTTCAGGCCCAGTGCTCACACATGCTTTTCCCGCAACCTCTCCCAGCCACTAACATTAGGATGTTAGCAGTTACTCCTACAGTCAGGCAGGATGCGGGAGGGTTCTGCCCTGTCCTCAGCTCTCACAGGGAAGCATGTCTTGAAGCCAGCTGTCAACTAGCTGCATTCCTATGGCAGTGAGAAGGTAGCAGTATTCTGAGTCAGGAGGTTCCAAGATTACCAGTCGACTGCACCTGGGGATACCCTCCAGGTCTGCATTGTTACCCAGCGTCTCAGAAGCCTCTGGCAAACGTCTCTGCTGAAGACCTGCGAAACTCACTCGGCAGGAAGTGTGGAACTGTGAGGGACTGAGGCTTAGCTCAACTCTCAGAAGTTAGATGGTTTTAGGGATCCCTGGGTGGCGCAGCGGTTTAGCGCCTGCCTTTGGCCTGGGGCGCGATCCTGGAGACCCGGGATCGAATCCCACGTCAGGCTCCCGGTGTATGGAGCCTGCTTCTCCCTCTGCCTGTGTCTCTGCCTCTCTCTCTCTCTCACTGTGTGCCTATCATAAATAAATAAAAAAAAAAAAAAAAAAAAAAAGTTAGATGATTTTGGACAAGGCGTTCAGCTACCATCTCACGTATGGAACTTACTATGTAGCACCAGCCTACCACAGGTATTACTAGGAAATCGCTGAACTGAGCTTGGAGGCACTAGTCTTGTGTGCCGGGTGATTCCAATTACCTCTCCCAGCACTTCCGTCAAACAGCGAGCCTAGGCCTTTTAGAAGCCAAGGGTACCAGCAGGCTGGATGTGGAGGTACAGGCCAGAAGCTCAACTCTCAGAAGTGTATATGCATGGGAGGCAGATGTCTGCTACCCACTCGGACATGGGAGTTGGAACCTAGCTACACTGTGATTGAAGAAGGCCATTGGAAATCGCTGTATTCAACTCAGATACACGGGAGTTCTGGCCCAGTGCTCACACATGCTTTTCCCGCAACCTCTCCCAGCCACTAACATTAGGTTTTTAGCAGCTACTCCTACAGTCAGGCAGCATGCGGGAGGGTTCTGCCCTGTCCTCAGCTCTCTCAGGGAAGCATGTCTTGAAACCAGCTGTCAACTAGCTGCATTCCTATGCCAGTGAGAAGGTAGCAGTATTCTGAGTCAGGAGGTTCCAAGATTACCAGTCGACTGCACCTGGGGATACCCTCCAGGTCTGCATTGTTACCCTGCGTCTCAGAAGCCTCTGGCAAACGTCTCTGCTGAAGACCTGCGAAACTCACTCTACAGGCAGTGTGGAACTGTGAGGGACTGAGGCTGAGCTCAACTCTCAGAAGTAAGATGGTTTTGGACAAGGCGTTCAGCTACCCTCTCACGTATGGAACTTAGTCTGTAGCACCCGTCTACCACAGGAATTACTAGGAAATCGCTGAACTGAGCTTGGAGGCACTAATCTTGTGTGCCGCGTGATTCCAAATACCTCTCCCAGCACTTCCGTCAAACAGCGAGCCTAGGCCTTTTAGAAGCCAAGGGTACCAGCAGGCTGGATGTGGAGGTACAGGCCATAAGCTCAACTCTCAGAAGTGTATATGCATGGGAGGCAGATGTCTGCTACCCACTCGGACATGGGAGTTGGAACCTAGCTACACTGTGATTGAAGAAGGCCATTGGAAATCGCTGTATTCAACTCAGATACACGGGAGTTCAGGCCCAGTGCTCACACATGCTTTTCCTGCAACCTCTCCCAGCCACTAACTTTAGGATGTTAGCAGCTACTCCTACAGTCATGCAGGATGCGGGAGGCTTCTGCCCTGTCCTCAGCTCTCACAGGGAAGCATGTCTTGAAGCCAGCTGTCAACTAGCTGCATTCATATGGCACTGAGAAGGTAGCAGTACTCTGAGTCAGGAGGTTCCAAGATTACCACTCTACTGCACCTGGAGATACCCTCCAGGTCTGCATTGTTAACTTGTACTCAGAAGCCTCTGGCAATCGTCTCTGGTGAAGACGTGTGAAACTCACTCTGCAGGCAGTGTGGAACTGTGAGGGACTGAGGGTGGGCTCAACTCTCAGAAGTAAGATGCTTTTGGACAAGGCGTTCAGCTACCATCTCACATATGGAACTTAGTATGTAGCACCTGTATACCACAAGAATTACTGGGAAATCGTGAATTGAGCTTGGAGGCACTCGTCTTGTGTGCCGGGAGATTCCAATTACCTCTCCCAGCACTTCCGTCAAACAGCGAGCCTAGGCCTTTTAGAAGCCAAGGGTACCAGCAGGCTGGATGTGGAGGTACAGGCCATAAGCTCAACTCTCAGAAGTGTGTATGCATGGGAGGCAGATGTCTGCTACCCACTCGGACATGAGATATGGAACGTGGCTACACTCTGATTGATGAGAGCCGTTGGAAATCGCTGTATTCAACTCAGATACACGGGAGTTCAGGCCCAGTGCTCACACATGCTTTTCCCGCAACCTATCCCAGCCACTAACATAAGGATGTTAGCAGCTACTCCTACAGTCAGGCAGGATGCGGGAGGGTTCTGCCCTGTCCTCAGCTCTCACAGGGAAGCATGTCTTGAAGCCAGCTGTCAACTAGCTGCATTCCTATGGCAGTGAGAAGGTAGCAGTACTCTGAGTCAGGAGCTTCCAAGATTACCACTCTACTGCACCTGGAGATACCCTCCAGGTCTGCATTGTTAACTTGTACTCAGAAGCCTCTGGCAATGGTCTCTGGTGAAGACGTGTGAAACTAACTCTGCAGGCAGTGTGGAACTGTGAGGGACTGAGGGTGAGCTCAACTCTCAGAAGTAAGATGCTTTGGACAAGGCGTTCAGCTACCTTCTCACATATGGAACTTAGTATGTAGCACCTGTGTACCACAAGAATTACTGGGAATTCGTGAATTGAGCTTGGAGACACTCGACTTGTGTGCCGGGAGATTCCAATTACCTCTCCCAGCACTTCCGTCAAACAGCGAGCCTAGGCCTTTTAGAAGCCAAGGGTACCAGCAGGCTGGATGTGGAGGTACAGTCCATAAGCTCAACTCTCAGAAGTGTGTATGCATGGGAGGCAGATGTCTGCTACCCGCTCGTACATGGGATTTGGAACCTAGCTACACTCTGGTTGAGGCAAGCCGTTGGAAATCGTTGTATTCAACTCAGATACACGGGAGTTCAGGCCCAGTACTCACACATGCTTTTCCCGCAACCTCTCCGAGCCACTAACATTAGGATGTTAGCAGCTACTCCTAAAGTCAGGCAGGATGCGGGAGGGTTCTGCCCTGTCCTCAGCTCTCACAGGGAAGCATGTCTTGAAGCCAGCTGTGAACTAGCTGCATTCCTATGGCAGTGAGAAGGTAGCAGTATTCTGAG
This sequence comes from Canis lupus familiaris, assembly GCF_011100685.1. Taxonomy (NCBI): domain Eukaryota; kingdom Metazoa; phylum Chordata; class Mammalia; order Carnivora; family Canidae; genus Canis; species Canis lupus. Next base: position 12,089 of record NW_023331183.1, on the reverse strand, counting down.
TCAGGAGGTTCCAAGATTACCAGTCTACTGCACCTGGGGATACCCTCCAGGTCTGCATTGTTACCCTGCGTCTCAGAAGCCTCTGGCAAACGTCTCTGGTGAAGACCTGTGAAACTCACTCTGCAGGCAGTGTGGAACTGTGAGGGACTGAGGCTGAGCTCAACTCTCAGAAGTAAGATGCTTTTGGACAAGGCGTTCAGCTACCCTCTCACGTATGGAACTTAGTATGTAGCACCAGTCTACCACAGGAATTACTAGGGAAATCGCTGACTGAGCTTGGAGGCACTAGTCTTGTGTGCCGGGTGATTCCAATTACCTCTCCCAGCACTTCCGTCAAACAGCGAGCCTAGGCCTTTTAGAAGCCAAGGGTACCAGCAGGCTGGATGTGGAGGTACAGGCCATAAGCTCAACTCTCAGAAGTGTGTATGCATGGGAGGCAGATGTCTGCTACCCACTCGGACATGGGATTTGGAACCTAGGCTACACTCTGATTGATGAAAGCCGTTGGAAATCGCTGTATTCAACTCAGATACACGGGAGTTCAGGCCCAGTGCTCACACATGCTTTTCCCGCAACCTCTCCCAGCCACTAACATAGGATGTTAGCAGCTACTCCTAAAGTCAGGCAGATGCGGGAGGGTTCTGCCCTGTCCTCAGCTCTCACAGGGAAGCATGTCTTGAAGCCAGCTGTCAACTAGCTGCATTCCTATGGCAGTGAGAAGGTAGCAGTACTCTGAGTCAGGAGGTTCCAAGATTACCAGTCTACTGCACCTGGAGATACCCTCCAGGTCTGCATTGTTACCTGGTACTCAGAAGCCTCTGGCAAACGTCTCTGGTGAAGACGTGTGAAACTCACTCTGCAGGCAGTGTGGAACTGTGAGGGACTGAGGGTGAGCTCAACTCTCAGAAGTAAGATGCTTTTGGACAAGGCGTTCAGCTACCTTCTCACATATGGAACTTAGTATGTAGCACCTGTCTACCACAAGAATTACTAGGGAAATCGTGAATTGAGCTTGGAGGCACTCGTCTTGTGTGCCGGGAGATTCCAATTACCTCTCCCAGCACTTCCGTCAAACAGCGAGCCTAGGCCTTTTAGAAGCCAAGGGTACCAGCAGGCTGGATGTGGAGGTACAGGCCATAAGCTCAACTCTCAGAAGTGTGTATGCATGGGAGGCAGATGTCTGCTACCCACTCGTACATGGGATTTGGAACCTAGCTACACTCTGATTGAGGAAGCCGTTGGAAATCGCTGTATTCAACTCAGATACACGGGAGTTCAGGCCCAGTGCTCACACATGCTTTTCCCGCAACCTCTCCCAGCCACTAACATTAGGATGTTAGCAGCTACTCCTACAGTCAGGCAGGATGCGGGAGGGTTCTGCCCTGTCCTCAGCTCTCACAGGGAAGCATGTCTTGAAGCCAGCTGTCAACTAGCTGCATTCCTATGGCAGTGAGAAGGTAGCAGTACTCTGAGTCAGGAGGTTCCAAGATTACCACTCTACTGCACCTGGAGATACCCTCCAGGTCTGCATTGTTACCTTCGTACTCAGAAGCCTCTGGCAATCGTCTCTCGGTGAAGACGTGTGAAACTCACTCTGCAGGCAGTGTGGAACTGTGAGGGACTGAGGGCTGAGCTCAACTCTCAGAAGTAAGATGCTTTTGGACAAGGCGTTCAGCTACCCTCTCACATATGGAACTTAGTATGTAGCACCTGTCTACCACAAGAATTACTAGGGAAATCGTGGAATTGAGCTTGGAGGCACTAGTCTTGTGTGCCGGGAGATTCCAATTACCTCTCCCAGCACTTCCGTCAAACAGCGAGCCTAGGCCTTTTAGAAGCCAAGGGTACCAGCAGGCTGGATGTGGAGGTACAGGCCATAAGCTCAACTCTCAGAAGTGTGTATGCATGGGAGGCAGATGTCTGCTACCCGCTCGTACATGGGATTTGGAACCTAGCTACACTCTGATTGATGAAAGCCGTTGGAAATCGTTGTATTCAACTCAGATACACGGGAGTTCAGGCCCAGTGCTCACACATGCTTTTCCCGCAACCTCTCCCAGCCACTAACATAAGGATGTTAGCAGCTACTCCTACAGTCAGGCAGGATGCGGGAGGGTTCTGCCCTGTCCTCAGCTCTCACAGGGAAGCATGTCTTGAAGCCAGCTGTCAACTAGCTGCATTCCTATGGCAGTGAGAAGGTAGCAGTATTCTGAGTCAGGAGGTTCCAAGATTACCAGTCTACTGCACCTGGGGATACCCTCCAGGTCTGCATTGTTACCCTGCGTCTCAGAAGCCTCTGGCAAACGTCTCTGGTGAAGACCTGCGAAACTCAGTCTGCAGGCAGTGTGGAACTGTGAGGGACTGAGGCTGAGCTCAACTCTCAGAAGTAAGATGCTTTTGGACAAGGCGTTCAGCTACCCTCTCACGTATGGACCTTAGTATGTAGCACCAGTCTACCACAGGAATTACTAGGAAATCCCTGACTGAGCTTGGAGGCACTAGTCTTGTGTGCCGGGTGATTCCAATTACCTCTCCCAGCACTTCCGTCAAACAGCGAGCCTAGGCCTTTTAGAAGCCAAGGGTACCAGCAGGCTGGATGTGGAGGTACAGGCCATAAGCTCAACTCTCAGAAGTGTGTATGCATGGGAGGCAGATGTCTGCTACCCACTCGGACATGAGCTATGGAACCTGGCTACACTCTGATTGATGAAAGCCGTTGGAAATCGCTGTATTCAACTCAGATACACGGGAGTTCAGGCCCAGTGCTCACACATGCTTTTCCCGCAACCTCTCCCAGCCACTAACATAAGGATGTTAGCAGCTACTCCTACAGTCAGGCAGGATGCGGGAGGGTTCTGCCCTGTCCTCAGCTCTCACAGGGAAGCATGTCTTGAAGCCAGCTGTCAACTAGCTGCATTCCTATGGCAGTGAGAAGGTAGCAGTACTCTGAGTCAGGAGGTTCCAAGATTACCACTCTACTGCACCTGGAGATACCCTCCAGGTCTGCATTGTTAACTTGTACTCAGAAGCCTCTGGCAATCGTCTCTGGTGAAGACGTGTGAAACTCACTCTGCAGGCAGTGTGGAACTGTGAGGGACTGAGGGTGAGCTCAACTCTCAGAAGTAAGATGCTTTTGGACAAGGCGTTCAGCTACCTTCTCACATATGGAACTTAGTATGTAGCACCTGTCTACCACAAGAATTACTGGGAAATCGTGAATTGAGCTTGGAGGCACTCGTCTTGTGTGCCGGGAGATTCCAATTACCTCTCCCAGCACTTCCGTCAAACAGCGAGCCTAGGCCTTTTAGAAGCCAAGGGTACCAGCAGGCTGGATGTGGAGGTACAGGCCATAAGCTCAACTCTCAGAAGTGTGTATGCATGGGAGGCAGATGTCTGCTACCCGCTCGTACATGGGATTTGGAACCTAGCTACACTCTGGTTGAGGAAAGCCGTTGGAAATCGCTGTATTCAACTCAGATACACGGGAGTTCAGGCCCAGTGCTCACACATGCTTTTCCCGCAACCTCTCCCAGCCACTAACATTAGGATGTTAGCAGCTACTCCTACAGTCAGGCAGGATGCGGGAGGGTTCTGCCCTGTCCTCAGCTCTCACAGGGAAGCATGTCTTGAAGCCAGCTGTCAACTAGCTGCATTCCTATGGCAGTGAGAAGGTAGCAGTATTCTGAGTCAGGAGGTTCCAAGATTACCAGTCTACTGCACCTGGGGATACCCTCCAGGTCTGCATTGTTACCCTGCGTCTCAGAAGCCTCTGGCAAACGTCTCTGGTGAAGACCTGCGAAACTCACTCTGCAGGCAGTGTGGAACTGTGAGGGACTGAGGCTGAGCTCAACTCTCAGAAGTAAGATGCTTTTGGACAAGGCGTTCAGCTACCCTCTCACGTATGGACCTTAGTATGTAGCACCAGTCTACCACAGGAATTACTAGGAAATCGCTGGACTGAGCTTGGAGGCACTAGTCTTGTGTGCCGGGTGATTCCAATTACCTCTCCCAGCACTTCCGTCAAACAGCGAGCCTAGGCCTTTTAGAAGCCAAGGGTACCAGCAGGCTGGATGTGGAGGTACAGGCCATAAGCTCAACTCTCAGAAGTGTGTATGCATGGGAGGCAGATGTCTGCTACCCACTCGGACATGGGATTGGAACCTGGCTACACTCTGATTGATGAAAGCCGTTGGAAATCGCTGTATTCAACTCAGATACACGGGAGTTCAGGCCCAGTGCTCACACATGCTTTTCCCGCAACCTCTCCCAGCCACTAACATAAGGATGTTAGCAGCTACTCCTACAGTCAGGCAGGATGCGGGAGGGTTCTGCCCTGTCCTCAGCTCTCACAGGGAAGCATGTCTTGAAGCCAGCTGTCAACTAGCTGCATTCCTATGGCAGTGAGAAGGTAGCAGTACTCTGAGTCAGGAGGTTCCAAGATTACCACTCTACTGCACCTGGAGATACCCTCCAGGTCTGCATTGTTAACTTGTACTCAGAAGCCTCTGGCAAACGTCTCTGCTGAAGACCGTGCGAAACTCACTCTGCAGGCAGTGTGGAACTGTGAGGGACTGAGGCTGAGCTCAACTCTCAGAAGTAAGATGCTTTTGGACAAGGCGTTCAGCTACCCTCTCACATATGGAACTTAGTATGTAGCACCATGTCTACCACAGGAATTACTAGGAAATCGCTGACTGAGCTTGGAGGCACTAGTCTTGTGTGCCGGGATGATTCCAATTACCTCTCCCAGCACTTCCGTCAAACAGCGAGCCTAGGCCTTTTAGAAGCCAAGGGTACCAGCAGGCTGGATGTGGAGGTACAGGCCATAAGCTCAACTCTCAGAAGTGTGTATGCATGGGAGGCAGAATTCTGCTACCCACTCGGACATGGGAGTTGGAACCTCGCTACACTCTGATTGATGAAAGCCGTTGGAAATCGCTGTATTCAACTCAGATACACGGGAGTTCAGGCCCAGTGCTCACACATGCTTTTCCCGCAACCTCTCCCAGCCACTAACATAAGTATGTTAGCAGCTACTCCTAAAGTCAGGCAGGATGCGGGAGGTTTCTTCCCTGTCCTCAGCTCTCACAGGGAAGCATGTCTTGAAGCCAGCTGTCAACTAGCTGCATTCCTATGGCAGTGAGAAGGTAGCAGTACTCTGAGTCAGGAGGTTCCAAGATTACCACTCTACTGCACCTGGAGATACCCTCCAGGTCTGCATTGTTAACTTGTACTCAGAAGCCTCTGGCAATCGTCTCTGGTGAAGACGTGTGAAACTCACTCTGCAGGCAGTGTGGAACTGTGAGGGACTGAGGCTGAGCTCAACTCTCAGAAGTAAGATGCTTTTGGACAAGGCGTTCAGCTACCTTCTCACATATGGAACTTAGTATGTAGCACCTGTCTACCACAAGAATTACTGGGAAATCGTGAATTGAGCTTGGAGGCACTCGTCTTGTGTGCCGGGAGATTCCAATTACCTCTCCCAGCACTTCCGTCAAACAGCGAGCCTAGGCCTTTTAGAAGCCAAGGGTACCAGCAGGCTGGATGTGGAGGTACAGGCCATAAGCTCAACTCTCAGAAGTGTGTATGCATGGGAGGCAGATGTCTGCTACCCGCTCGTACATGGGATTTGGAACCTAGCTACACTCTGATTGATGAAAGCCGTTGGAAATCGCTGTATTCAACTCAGATACACGGGAGTTCAGGCCCAGTGCTCACACATGCTTTTCCCGCAACCTCTCCCAGCCACTAACATTAGGATGTTAGCAGCTACTCCTACAGTCAGGCAGGATGCGGGAGGGTTCTGCCCTGTCCTCAGCTCTCACAGGGAAGCATGTCTTGAAGCCAGCTGTCAACTAGCTGCATTCCTATGGCAGTGAGAAGGTAGCAGTACTCTGAGTCAGGAGGTTCCAAGATTACCAGTCTACTGCACCTGGGGATACCCTCCAGGTCTGCATTGTTACCCTGCGTCTCAGAAGCCTCTGGCAAACGTCTCTGCTGAAGACCTGCGAAACTCACTCTGCAGGCAGTGTGGAACTGTGAGGGACTGAGGCTGAGCTCAACTCTCAGAAGTAAGATGCTTTTGGACAAGGCGTTCAGCTACCCTTTCACGTATGGAACTTAGTATGTAGCACCAGTCTACCACAGGAATTACTAGGAAATCGCTGGACTGAGCTTGGAGGCACTAGTCTTGTGTGCCGGGTGATTCCAATTACCTCTCCCAACACTTCCGTCAAACAGCGAGCCTAGGCCTTTTAGAAGCCAAGGGTACCAGCAGGCTGGCTGTGGAGGTACAGGCCATAAGCTCAACTCTCAGAAGTGTGTATGCATGGGAGGCAGATGTCTGCTACCCGCTCGTACATGGGATTTGGAAACCTAGCTACACTCTGGTTGAGGAAAGCCGTTGGAAATCGCTGTATTCAACTCAGATACACGGGAGTTCAGGCCCAGTGCTCACACATGCTTTTCCCGCAACCTCTCCCAGCCACTAACATTAGGATGTTAGCAGCTACTCCTACAGTCAGGCAGGATGCGGGAGGGTTCTGCCCTGTCCTCAGCTCTCACAGGGAAGCATGTCTTGAAGCCAGCTGTCAACTAGCTGCATTCCTATGGCAGTGAGAAGGTAGCAGTACTCTGAGTCAGGAGGTTCCAAGATTACCAGTCTACTGCACCTGGGGATACCCTCCAGGTCTGCATTGTTACCCTGCGTCTCAGAAGCCTCTGGCAAACGTCTCTGCTGAAGACCTGCGAAACTCACTCTGCAGGCAGTGTGGAACTGTGAGGGACTGAGGCTGAGCTCAACTCTCAGAAGTAAGATGCTTTTGGACAAGGCGTTCAGCTACCCTCTCACGTATGGAACTTAGTATGTAGCACCAGTCTACCACAGGAATTACTAGGAAATCGCTGGACTGAGCTTGGAGGCACTAGTCTTGTGTGCCGGGTGATTCCAATTACCTCTCCCAGCACTTCCGTCAAACAGCGAGCCTAGGCCTTTTAGAAGCCAAGGGTACCAGCAGGCTGGATGTGGAGGTACAGGCCATAAGCTCAACTCTCAGAAGTGTGTATGCATGGGAGGCAGATGTCTGCTACCCACTCGGACATGGGAGTTGGAACCTGGCTACACTCTGATTGATGAAAGCCGTTGGAAATCGCTGTATTCAACTCAGATACACGGGAGTTCAGGCCCAGTGCTCACACATGCTTTTCCCGCAACCTCTCCCAGCCACTAACATAAGGATGTTAGCAGCTACTCCTACAGTCAGGCAGGATGCGGGAGGGTTCTGCCCTGTCCTCAGCTCTCACAGGGAAGCATGTCTTGAAGCCAGCTGTCAACTAGCTGCATTCCTATGGCAGTGAGAAGGTAGCAGTACTCTGAGTCAGGAGGTTCCAAGATTACCACGTCTACTGCACCTGGGAGATACCCTCCAGGTCTGCATTGTTAACTTGTACTCAGAAGCCTCTGGCAATCGTCTCTGGTGAAGACGTGTGAAACTCACTCTGCAGGCAGTGTGGAACTGTGAGGGACTGAGGCTGAGCTCAACTCTCAGAAGTAAGATGCTTTTGGACAAGGCGTTCAGCTACCCTCTCACATATGGAACTTAGTATGTAGCACCATGTCTACCACAGGAATTACTAGGAAATCGCTGGACTGAGCTTGGAGGCACTAGTCTTGTGTGCCGGGATGATTCCAATTACCTCTCCCAGCACTTCCGTCAAACAGCGAGCCTAGGCCTTTTAGAAGCCAAGGGTACCAGCAGGCTGGATGTGGAGGTACAGGCCATAAGCTCAACTCTCAGAAGTGTGTATGCATGGGAGGCAGATGTCTGCTACCCACTCGGACATGGGATTTGGAACCTAGCTACACTCTGATTGATGAAAGCCGTTGGAAATCGCTGTATTCAACTCAGATACACGGGAGTTCAGGCCCAGTGCTCACACATGCTTTTCCCGCAACCTCTCCCAGCCACTAACATTAGGATGTTAGCAGCTACTCCTACAGTCAGGCAGGATGCGGGAGGGTTCTGCCCTGTCCTCAGCTCTCACAGGGAAGCATGTCTTGAAGCCAGCTGTCAACTAGCTGCATTCCTATGGCAGTGAGAAGGTAGCAGTACTCTGAGTCAGGAGGTTCCAAGATTACCAGTCTACTGCACCTGGAGATACCCTCCAGGTCTGCATTGTTAACCTGCGTCTCAGAAGCCTCTGGCAAATCGTCTCTGGTGAAGACGTGCGAAACTCACTCTGCAGGCAGTGTGGAACTGTGAGGGACTGAGGCTGAGCTCAACTCTCAGAAGTAAGATGCTTTTGGACAAGGCGTTCAGCTACCCTTCTCACAGTATGGAACTTAGTATGTAGCACCAGTCTACCACAGAATTACTAGGAAATCGCTGGACTTGAGCTTGGAGGCACTAGTCTTGTGTGCCGGGTAGATTCCAATTACCTCTCCCAGCACTTCCGTCAAACAGCGAGCCTAGGCCTTTTAGAAGCCAAGGGTACCAGCAGGCTGGGATGTGGAGGTACAGGCCATAAGCTCAACTCTCAGAAGTGTGTATGCATGGGAGGCAGATGTCTGCTACCCGACTCGTACATGGGATTTGGAACCTAGCTACACTCTGGATTGATGAAAGCCGTTGGAAATCGCTGTATTCAACTCAGATACACGGGATTTCAGGCCCAGTGCTCACACATGCTTTTCCCGCAACCTCTCCCAGCCACTAACATTAGGATGTTAGCAGCTACTCCTACAGTCAGGCAGGATGCGGGAGGGTTCTGCCCTGTCCTCAGCTCTCACAGGGAAGCATGTCTTGAAGCCAGCTGTCAACTAGCTGCATTCCTATGGCAGTGAGAAGGTAGCAGTACTCTGAGTCAGGAGGTTCCAAGATTACCACTCTACTGCACCTGGAGATACCCTCCAGGTCTGCATTGTTAACTTGTACTCAGAAGCCTCTGGCAAATCGTCTCTGGTGAAGACGTGCTGAAACTCACTCTGCAGGCAGTGTGGAACTGTGAGGGACTGAGGCTGAGCTCAACTCTCAGAAGAAGATGCTTTTGGACAAGGCGTTCAGCTACCTTCTCACATATGGAACTTAGTATGTAGCACCAGTCTACACAGGAATTACTAGGAAATCGCTGGACTGAGCTTGGAGGCACTAGTCTTGTGTGCCGGGTGATTCCAATTACCTCTCCCAGCACTTCCGTCAAACAGCGAGCCTAGGCCTTTAAAGCCAAGGGTACCAGCAGGCTGGCTGTGGAGGTACAGGCCATAAGCTCAACTCTCAGAAGTGTGTATGCATGGGAGGCAGATGTCTGCTACCCACTCGGACATGGGATTGGAACCTGGCTACACTCTGATTGAGGAAAGCCGTTGGAAATCGCTGTATTCAACTCAGATACACGGGAGTTCAGGCCCAGTGCTCACACATGCTTTTCCCGCAACCTCTCCCAAGCCACTAACATAAGGATGTTAGCAGCTACTCCTACAGTCAGGCAGGATGCGGGAGGGTTCTGCCCTGTCCTCAGCTCTCACAGGAAGCATGTCTTGAAGCCAGCTGTCAACTAGCTGCATTCCTATGGCAGTGAGAAGGTAGCAGTACTCTGATGTCAGGAGGTTCCAAAGATACCAGCTCTACTGCACCGGGAGGATACCCGCCTGTCTGCTAGTGTTACCTGGTACTCAGAAGAAGCCTCTAGACAAATCGGCTCTGGTGAAGACGTGAAAACTCACCTGCATCAGGCAGTGTGGGAACTGTGAGGGACTGAGGACTGAGCTCCACTCTCAGAAGTAAGATGCTTTGGACAAGGCGGTTCAGCTACCCCTTCTCACGTAATGGAACTTATGTATGTAGCACCATGTCTACCACAGGAATTACTAGGACATCGTGAACTTGAGCTTGGGGCACTAGTCTTGTGTGCCGGGTTGATTCCAATTACCTCTCCCAGCACTTCGTCAAAACAGCGAGCCTAGGCCTTTTAGAAGCCAAGGCTTACCAGCAGGCTGGCTGTGGAGGTACAGGCCATAAGCTCAACTCTCAGAAGTTGTATGCATGGGAGGCAGATGTCTGCTACCGCTCGTACATGGGATTGGAACCTAGCTACACTCTGGTTGAGGAAAGCCGTTGGAAATCGCTGTATTCAACTCAGATACACGGGAGTTCAGGCCCAGTGCTCACACATGCTTTTCCCGCAACCTCTCCCAGCCACTAACATTAGGATGTTAGCAGCTACTCCTACAGTCAGGCAGCATGCGGGAGGGTTCTGCCCTGTCCTCAGCTCTCTCAAAGAAGCATGTCTTGAAGCCAGCTAGCTGTCAACTAGCTGCATTCCTATGGCAGTGAGAAGGTAGCAGTATTCTGAGTCAGGAGGTTCCAAGATTACCACTCTACTGCACCTGGATACCCTCAAGGTCTGCATTGTACTTGTACTCAGAAGCCTCTGGCAAACGTCTCTGGTGAAGACGTGCGAAACTCACTCTGCAGGCAGTTGGAACTGTGAGGACTGAGGCTGATCTCAACTATCAGAAGTTTAGATGGTTTTAGGAATCCCTGGCTGCTCAGCCGTTTAGCGCCTGCCTTTGGCCTGGGGCGCATCCTGGAGACCCGGGATCGAATCCCACGTCAGGCTCCCGGTGCATGGAGCCTGCTTCTCCCTCTGCCTGTGTCTCTGCCTCTCTCTCTCTCTCACTGTGTGCCTATCATAAATAAATAAAAATTAAAAAAAAAAAAAGAAGTTAGATGGTGTTGGACAAGGCGTTCTGCTACCCTCTCACGTATGGAACTTAGTATGTAGCACCAGTCTACCACAGGAATTACTAGGAAATCGCTGAACTGAGCTTGGAGGCACTAGTCTTGTGTGCCGGGTGATTCCATTACCTCTCCCAGCACTTCCGTCAAACAGCGAGCCTAGGCCTTTTAGAAGCCAAGGGTACCCAGGCTGGATGTGGAGGTACAGGCCATAGCTCAACTCTCAGAAGTGTTATGCATGGGAGGCAGATGTCTGCTACCCACTCGGACATGGGAGTTGGAACCTAGCTACACTGTGATTGAGAAGGCCATTGGAAATCGCTGTATTCAACTCAGATACACGGGAGTTCAGGCCCAGTGCTCACACATGCTTTTCCCGCAACCTCTCCCAGCCACCTAACTTTAGGATGTTAGCAGCTACTCCTACATTCAGGCAGGATGCGGGAGGTTCTGCCCTGTCCTCAGCTCTCACAGGGAAGCATGTCTTGAAGCCAGCTGTAAACTAGCTGCATTCCTATGGCAGTGAGAAGGTAGCAGTACTCTGGTCAGGAGGTTCCAAGATTACCACTCTACTGCACCTGGAGATACCCTCCAGTCTGCATTGTTACCCTGCGTCTCAGAAGCCTCTGGCAAACGTCTCTGCTGAAGACCTGCGAAACCCTCACTCTGCAGGCAGTGTGGAACTGTGAGGGACTGAGGGTGGGCTCAACTCTCAGAAGTAAGATGCTTTTGGACATGGCGTTCAGCTACCACTCACATATGGAACTTAGTATGTAGCACCTGTCTACCACAAGAATTACTGGGAAATCGTGAATTGAGCTTGGAGGCACTCGTCTTGTGTGCCGGAGATTCCAATTACCTCTCCCAGCACTTCCGTCAAACAGCGAGCCTAGCCTTTTAGAACCAGGGTACCAGCAGGCTGATGTGGAGGTACAGCCATAAGCTACACTCTCAGAAGTGTGTATGCATGGGAGGCAGATGTCTGCTACCCACCGCTCGTACATGGGATTGGAACCTAGCTACACTGTTGAGAAAGCCGTTGGAAATCGCTGTATTCAACTCAGATACACGGGAGTTCAGCCCAGTGCTCACACATGCTTTTCCCGCAAACCTCTCCCCACTAACATAGGATGTTAGCAGCTACTCCTACAGTCAGCAGCATGCGGGAGGTTCTGCCCTGTCCTCAGCTCTCTCAGGGAAGCATGTCTTGAGCCAGCTGTTCAACTAGCTGCATTCCTATGGCAGTGAGAAGGTAGCAGTATTCTGATCAGGAGGTTCCAAGATTACCAGTCGACTGCACCTGGGGATACCCTCCAGGTCTGCATTGTTACCCTGCGTCTCAGACTCTCTGGC